>NW_012111253.1:2291017-2302919 GCF_000951035.1 Colobus angolensis palliatus
CCTCCTCGAAAAAAAAAAAAAAAAAGGAGAGCATGTATCAAAACGAAACAAGGGGAAGGGTAAGGATAGCTCAAAACTTATAAAGCCCTTTTACCAGTTTGCGTGGGGACAGGGAAGCCAAATGCCTGGCTGGTAAAAAACTTCACCCTTTTGCCAGTATGTTGGACTTCTCGGTTCCCCCTCCCCTGAGCCCAACCCCAAGCCAATCAGTTTAGAGTTTAGGAAATTAACTCTTTCCAGTTTGGAGGATGCATCTGAGGGAAGTGTTCCATAGTACGGGGACACAATTACCTATCAGTGAAGAGAGGACAGAGGAGGAGAGAAGAGAAAAAAAAGGTGTTTTTTTCAAAGGAGTCCCAGGGGTTCAGGATGCATTCGAAAGGGGTGCAGACTGAAGATGAATGGCTACCCATATAGAAAGAGGGGAGCAGGCATCCCTGGTTCTCTTCTCTGCCTAACAGATACCCGTGGTACCTGAATGAGAGAGGGAAGAGCGTCCTCTTTCCCTCTTCTGTCCTTGTATCCCCAAGACCTGTCAACTTTGGCAGATGTGGCCATGAGTGTAAAAGCGACTTGCACCCATGAAGCAGGGGGTCGAACGGGTGGGAATCATCCACTCCTTCCCATGTGTGCCCTATCTTCCCTGCTGTCAGTAGCCTTGAATTCCCTAGACCTCATTTATGCCATGGATACTAATGTGGCCTTTATCCATGAGACAGGAAGCTTGGGCTTGGCTTAATCAGCAGGAATCAGCCACACTCACATGCACTATGCCTTTTAACCTCTGTTGTCGTCTGCCTCTGGATCCCTTAGATCCAGTTTTCTTTCCTAGGGCTTTGACTCAAAGCTTGGAATTAGTTTGGGATAAAAATGTATCTCATGGGGGTGTTGCACGGACTCCTTATCATAAGCTGAATGCTAAGGTGAAACTGTGGAACTGAGTCCTCCTCCAACAAGGGAGAGAGAAAAGGATGTCCTGTGACACACCCAAACACCTGGTGGCTATAGTTAATGCTTGTTAGGATTTGGGTGCATGGTGCTTGTCTTTTGTTAGCTGGCTTGTTCTTGCTTTCCCAAAAGGAAATCTCTGAGTGATGAACATCCTATTGACTCCAATCCCCTGGCAGGATTTGCAGGATAATTGCTCGGAATTAGAATACTGATCCAGATTTTTACATTTTCCATCCCTCTTGTTCTTTCTGAGCTGCACCCAGAGATTGCTGGTTGGTTCACAGGAACAAGCAGGGTTAGTCTAAAAGGCAAGTGAAAACTTAAAAACTAGTGAGTTTAGAATTTAATGACAAATGTATGATAAGTTTTGGAACATAATTTCTCTCTCTCCAGTCCTCATGCTTGTTAAAGAAAAGCAAATCATCACAGGACTGGTGGTTTTTAAAACAGACCTTAGTCTTATGCTTGGCCTGATTATTTGCAGAAAGTGCAGCAAGAATAATTCTTTCTACACAGGCCTTTTGGATTGGCTTTGATGGAGCTCTGTTCCCCAAGGGATCTCAGATAAGACCTTTTAAAGCTGAGTCCAGCCATGGGTTTATCCTCAAATACCTGTGAGATCTGGTATATATTTGTTCACAGTAGTCTCTTATAATCCTTTTTTTCCATGGCATCAGTTGTAACACCATCTCATCGTTTTCTGATTTTATTTATTTGAATCTTGTGTCTTTTTTCACTTAGTCTAGTTAAAGGTTTGCCAATTTTCTTGATCTTTTAAAAACACCAAATCTTTTTTCATTGATATTTTCTATTGTTTTTATTCTCTATTTTATATATTCCTGGTCTATGTTATTTCCTTCTTTATGCTAACTTTGGGCTTAGTTTGTCCTTCTTTTTCTAAGCCCTTTAGGTGTAGAGTGATATTTTTTATTTGAGATATTTCTTCATTTTTAATGCAGGCATGTATTGTTATCAACTTATCTCTATTAACTCAAGTTTATCCTAAAGCTGCCTCCTTATATATTTTAAGTTCAGCCTAAAGGTTTCTCTGTACATCATAAAGTATAACCTAAATGGAGTTGTGTACAGACCGTAGCCTACTTTTCTGCTGATCACCAAGTTTTGTCCAGTCAAACCTGGCCAACTGTTCAAATCATGTTCAAATAAGGCAAACTCTGAGCTGTAACCAATCTGATTGTTTCTGTACCTCACTTCGGTTTTCTGTGTGTCACTTTCCTTTCTCTGTCCGTAAATCTTCTTCTACCACCTGGCTGTGCTGGAGTCTCTGAACCTACTCTGGCTCAGGAGACTGCCCAATTTGCAAATCGTTCTTTGCTCAATTAAACTCTTTTAAATTTAATTCAGCTATAGTTTTTCTTTTAGCATCTCTTAGTATTGCTTTTGCTGCATCCTGTAAGTTTTGGTACGTTGTGTTTTCATTTTTATAGTATTTGGTATGAAATATCTTTTCTCCATCCTTTCACTTTCAGCCTATGTGGGTCTTTAAATATAAAGTAAGTCTCTTGTAGAAAGCATATAGTTGAATCTTATTTTGTTTAAATATTTTTATTCATTAATATATTTTATAGTTATGGTTATTTTTATACTTTGTTACTTCTGTCTTCCAATTAAAAGTGATTTGTGCACCACCAATACAGTATTATAATATTCTGTATTTATCCATATTCACCTGTACCAGACAGCTTTATACTCTTATATGCTTTCATTTTGCTGCTTGGCATTTTTTATTTCAACTTTAATGACTCCATTGAGCATTTCTTGTAAGGCAGGTATAGTGGGGATGAACTCTCTCAGCTTTTGTTTATTTTGGAATGTCTTTAGCTCTCCTTCATTTTTGAAGAAACGTTTTGTTAAGTATAGTATTTTGGTTGGCAAGGTTTTGTTTTGTTTTTTTTCCCCATTCAGCACTTTGTACATATATCATCCCACTCCTTCTGGTCAGCAAGGTTTCTACTGAGAAATTCTCTGAGTCTTATTGAGGTTCACTTATGTGGGACAAATCGCTTTTCTCTTGCTTTAAAAATTCTCTGTCTTTGACATTGACAATTTAATTATAATGTATCTTACATGGATTTCTTTGTATTCATCTTTTTTAGGATCCATTGGCTTCTAGAATCTAGATGTCTTTTTTTCTTCCCCAGATTTGGGAAGTTTGGGGCAATTAATTTTTAAATAAACTGTTTTTTTTTCTCTTTCTCTTTCCCCTCTGCAACTTCCATAATGCATACAGTGGTCTGTTTGATAGTGCCCCACAAGACCCTTAGATATTGTTCATTCTTTTTCATTCATTTTTCTTTTTGTTCCTCTTAATGCATAATTTTAGATTACCCATTTTTGAGTGCACTGATTCTTTTTTTCTGCCTGATCAAGTCAGCTGTTGAGCCCTTCTAGTGACTTTTTTCTATCATTGTAGTTATTGCATTCTTTAGCTCCAAAAATTTCTGCTTCATTCTTTTTTTTTTAATTCTCTCTACTTTGAAATGTCATTTTGTTCATGCATCATTTTCCTGAGCTCATTAAAAATCTTCATGACAGGTATTTTGAATTCACTTTTAGGTAATTCATATCTCTCTGTTTCTTTAAGGTCAATTTCTGGAGATTTATTTTGTTCTTTCTTTTTATTTCATTGGGCCATTTTTCCTTGTGTCTTGTACTTTTTGTGATTTTGTGTTGGTATCTGGGTATTTGAAAAATTATCCACCTCTCCCAGTCTTTAAGGATTAGCTTTATACATGGAAAGATCTTAACCAATAAGCCTGGCTAGAGTTTCTGGGGGCCTCTCAAGTCTTTTCTTTGAATGTGTCTTCTCTAGACATGTGTGCAGATTCCTAATTAGAGGGATTTGCCAGTTTCTTGTTTTGAGGAGCTTGTAATCTCTTGCTCCTTCTGTGTCTTTTTGTCTCACCATGGGTCATCTGAAGCAGAAACATGACCATACAGCCTAGTCCTTTTTTACTTTTAGTGGAACCCCAGGTATCTAAAGTATGCTGGGTTCTGTCAGCTCCCTACATCAAGCTAGACAGAAACCAGTACCTCAGGCAGCCCCATGAAAAACCAGATGTTTATTTATTTATTTATTTAGTTAGTTAGTTAGTTAGTTAGTTTTTATTATACTTTAAGTTCTAGGGTACATGTGCATAACGTGCAGGTTTGTTACATATGTATACTTGTGCCATCTTGGTGTGCTGCACCCATCAACTCGTCAGCACCCATCAAGTCATCATTCATATCATGTATAACTCCCAATGCAATCCCTCCCCCCTCCCCCCTCCCCATGATAGGCCCCAGTGTGTGATGTTCCCCTTCCCGAGTCCAAGTGATCTCATTGTTCAGTTCCCACCTATGAGTGAGAACATGCGGTGTTTGGAAAAACCAGATGTTGAACACATGCTCTACTGTTCTATTTCTCCCTGAAGAAGAAACTGCCAACCTCTATTGACCTCTGTCTGCTGTACCATGAGTCCTGGGTAGCAGCAGCACGATGCACAGCTCTCTTTTGTTATCAGGGCCCCCCAGGTATCAAGAATGTGCCTGCTCCTGTTAGTGCTCCCAGACAGGTGGGCAAAAGCCGGTTCCTCATCCAGCCCCTGGAAAGTAAAAACATTGGAAGTACAGCTCAGTCTTTTAGTTCCCTTTCCAGAAACTAGAAGCTAGAAACTAGAAGCTGGGAGTTTTCTCCCAAGCATATGGCACTCTACTGGGGGAGAGATTATAGCATGAGTGCCATGAATTTTCATATAGGCCTGGATGTGACTGGCTTTGTACCTGTCTGGCGTGCGGGAGCCCCTTAACTAGTGTTTGGATTTCTCACAGAAGGAGTTAGTCCATGTTTTATTGCCAAATCTGTCTCCATGGGAGGAAGGAGGATCTAATGCTTCCCATTTTGCCATTTTATGATGTCACTCTCTGTACCTTGGACTTTTTTAATAGGAGAGAGAAATAAACTTCTATTGTGCTTACAATTTTTTTGCATTTTTATTTTTGATGCAGTTAAATCTAATCCTAATGGATACAAAGAGATCCACGCTTTGAGTGGTAGATAATATGATACTTTAAAACTTTACAAATCTAGGAGTATATAAATCTAAGATTCAGCACATTTTTTTCTCCCAAATATGTTATGTAAAAGAGGAACTTTAAAATAATAATGAGAATATATACAAATATAATTCCCAGGAAAGAAAATCCTCCTCTTTATTTTTCGTTTTACCCATAGGAAAATAATGGGCCTCATGCTGTTTTGGTTAATTGGGAAAAACAGAGGAAATGTCTGGATAGTAACCTGTTAGCTAGCCTCACACTCCACATCTCTCTTTTTTGGGTTGTGTACTTAGCCTGTATCAGAAACAAGAATCAGCTTGTATTATATAAATGGTCTCACTTTATTTATATTTAATCATTTGGATTATATCTAATCATTTGGGAAATGAAATAAAACCATTAGAAGAGATAATAGACCTCAGTTTTAAAAATAAATATTGAGACAAAATAAATTTATTTACTCTTCCATGACATTTTTCTGGAAGCAGGAGCCTATTAGACTGTTACAATGTTCTATTCCATTGACTTATCTCCAGGTTCCCTTTTTTAAAAGACTCGATCTTTTGAATGCCTTTACAATCACCATTTATATGTACTGACCTACTTACCACTTCTGCATCACTAGTACTCTGATGTTTGAATTCAAATTTTGTATGTCTCATGCAAAACTCAAAATCTAACTGTGCAGTTTCTTGACCAAAAAAGGTGCGCGGGAGTGCTGAATGTCACTATCTAAATAAAAACCAATTTTACTGAGTAGTGGTGGCCTGGAGATTGAGTTATGTGGAGGTTCTAATTGTGAATTTCAAGTAAATATGAGTAAGCCACCCATTTGGATGACACACAGAAATATACTATTAATCATTTTCTGGAACATCTTAATTGAAAGAGAAAATATAATTAGAAACTGAATTCAGTCATTTTCTTTTTAAACTAAGTTTGGTTTGTATACTTTCTAGCCAAAAATAAAGCAAATTTCTTGTTCAGTCTTTCCAGAAGCAGCTCAAATAACTAAATATCCAAGGACACCTTGCAGAGGTTTTTTCCCCCAAAGCTGTGAGAGCTTGGTAAAGATAAACTATGGGAAACTTCTGTGGAACTTAAAAGATTGAAAACAACTAAGAGTCCCCCTTCAGATGTTGTCTGCTTATCCTCTCTTTGCAGATCTGCTCACCCACATAGCTTTCTGTCACATGCTTTTGCTTTCCTGTTTACTCTTACTGCCGCAGAACCAGATAGCCTTGAAAAGATTAACTTTATTCTGTCGCATGCATCAGCAACAGAATTTGTCAACTTGAATCTTTATTACCAGTGATCACATAAAACCTGAAAAACACAACATGATTTCTTTTTTCACCTTAGAAGTTGAATTTGTCACCCTAAAAAAAATAGCTAGGCTTGTAAACGGAACACATTTTATTTAGGAATCATTGAGAAAGAATAAGCAAAACAAACAAACAAACCAAAAACCTATGACTCTTTTCTAAGGAGAACCAACTTAGAAAAAGAGGAGGATGCAAGAGGTTAGGCGGCAAGCAGGCAGTGATAATCCACTTCTCAAAGCAACTCCACACAGAATAATAATGATTTTGGACAAATGCTAACATTTATTCAGAGCTAGACATCAAGTTAAACCCTTTATAGGCATTATCCTAACCGTGCTTTGAGAAAGATTCCATTGTCTTTAGCAATTTAGAGATGAGAGAACCAAGGCTTAGGAAGGTTAAATAACTTTCCCGAGGTCACACAGTGAGGTTTGGTGGAGCAGGAATTTGACATCAAGTCTCATTTCAATACCTCCACTCGTTCATTGTTCAAAGGCTCATAGAATTCTCTGTTGTTAATAATCATCTCAAATGTGACTTCAGCAAATATTTTTTCTTGCTCCCGTCCATGCCTACCTAGCTTCGCTAATGGAATCACAGCAAACTACTTCAAATGGACAAAAAAAACCTGAATTATTCCAGGTCTCCTTCTTTTGCAAGTGACATACCCCCATTTAAGTAAAAGAAGGAATGTACTGGGTTCCATAGTTGAAGAGTCTTTCAGGTAAGGCCAGATGCAGGCATTTTAATAATGTCATGGGTCACACTTTTTGTCATACTTTTTTTCTTTTTTATTATAATTTTTGTTTTATTGGTTTATTATTTTATTTTTCTTTTTTATTCTAAGACATCTTGTTATAGCATGTCATACTTTTTTTATTACTCAGTTCTGCTTTCCTGTGTGTGGTTTTATCCTCAGCGTGCTTTCTCCTTGCAGTCATAAGAGGGCCAGCAGTAGCCGTAGGTTTAATCCTTCTACGTTAGCAATCTTAGCTTTCCCAATGGTTTTAGCCAAGAAAGCTCAGGATTGTTTCTCCTTGGGCAGACCTGGGATATATGCTCCCCCTTGGGGACATGGAATGGTGTAGCTTCTTTTAAATCACATGTTCTAGGAATGGTGAATGGTGGTTTCTCCAATTAAACTCAAGATGTTGCTGATAGTAGAAGGCCATTAAAGCTGGGTGGTCAAGCTTCCTCATTCTGAAGTCTAGCTACATGCCTTAATCCGTACTATCCCTATATTAACCAATTTCCAAAGCTCACCTCTATCAACCTCCTTTAATCAGTTGTACTGAATTTTTAAACTTCAGGACATATTGTTAACATTTTATTGCCTTATTGTTTCTCTTTTTACATCATGAGACTGTAAAGCCACACTCAGGTTTTAAAACTGAATTAGCTATTTTCCTTCTTCTTTATGTCGCATATCTATTCCACTGCATGTATTCTTTGGCATGGTGGATAGTACTTTTGTTGGTCCAATTGTCCAGAGAAGAAACCAGCCATAATCTTTGACTTTTATCCTCCTTTACTCCCACAGCCAGTTGCTCATAAAACCCTGTAAACCTGCTTGCTTCAGATCTCTTGACTTCTTCCAAGTCTTGCCACCCTATTGCTATTAGTTCAGATTTCCTCATTTCTTGATTATTCTACTTACCACTCTGATATATTATCCTCCTTTCAAATATGTTCTCTAATTTTCAAGAAAACTGATCTTTTTAAAGCACAGATGTGATCCCACGACTCTCCTCTTAACAACCTTTCAGTGATTCCCTGTTGTATGATTTCCATGGACCTTGGTTTCCTTATTGTTAAAGGAAAGGCATAAAGAGATGATCTCCAGCTCCATGATTCTGTTAATCCTTGCCATCCTAAAGCAGTTAGCTCTGTTTAATCATTTGGTAACTGGTTTGTCTACCTTTTGGATTATGGACCCTGTGTTTTTCTGGTTATTGCCTCTTACTGTATCTCATGAGAATGCTGGGTCAAGTCCTGTTGAGCAGTCATTTCATATTGAGAACAGCTCGCTAAGTGTGACCATGGCCATTCCAGACTCAAAATCTTTATGAATTATTTGGAACATATCTGCTCTTTAAATACCACCATTTGCATTCATGCAAATGTCTAAAAATTGTATACGAGAATTACTTCTACCTTATGTTGTTGACATTGGAACTTCTTACAATAAGGAGAACTGTGAATGTACAAGTGAAAAATATTAGTGTACCATAAGACAAAAAGCAGATGTGTTTTTTTGTAATGTGATAATGCATTATCAACACTAGGCTATCGTTAGGTTATTTAATAGCCATTGAACTATACCACTATAGGAATTTAAAATCACTCTTTTCCTCCTATCCTTCTGAATGCTGGTGAAAATCTTAGAAATGACCACATGTAGGAAGCTGTTAAACGTTTCCAGTTAAATAATTCACTCTACCTAAAGGAACACATACATCCCCACTTGCCAATTTAATGTACCTTACACAGATGCATTAGTTTACAAGGGAGAAATACCTGTTTTAGCAGTGTCCCATACAGCAATGTTTTATTATAAGTCATTCAAATCACTCATCCACACACACACATTGTAATACCCAAAGGTATAATTGACATATACTTTCTTCATCTCCAGTAAGCTCAGATGTGGGCCATTGCTCATTCTCGGCCAATGTGACCTAATCAAACTTGGCTGCCCCTCCTTCAGGTGGAGTGGCGAGTGCAAATTTGCTTGCTTATTTCAGATGGCTTTTAATTCTGGGATTACACGTGTACTGGTGATCATGATTAGCCTATAATGGCTAACAAAGTGCCCTAAATTGATAAAATTGGAAGTAGAGGGAAAAAAAGACAATAAAGAGAATCAAATCCTATGTTAGAATGCACATTTCTGTGGCTGCTTTTAGCAGAGGTGTATAATCAAGCAACTGGTCAGGAAATTATTCTAGTGGACTAATGAGATTGAAATAAATAACGCTGCATGCAAATTAAGTATAGGACAATTAGGGGTGTGGTTTCAAAGAACCCTAACACTTCACCCTACGCTGTGTCTATACCCTTTGTCATACAACTTTGAAGTTCAACAAAAACACCTTATATTTCCTCATGTGATTTGCCAATAGACTAAGGCAGAAAAAGAGTGTGCAGTCCTGAGACTAGACCCTCAGAAGTCTTGCATGTCTCTGCTTTTGCTTTAGCCCCTCTGCCATTGCCATGCAAGCACTCTGGGGTTGGCCAGCTAAAAGACAGCAAAACTCAGCCATGGATGGATAGAAAATTTTGACATTATGAAGAGCGTCACAGACATCAATAAATATCAACTGAGCACATATCATGTGTCAGGCATTGATCTAGATGCTGAGCATAGAAGAGGAAACAACACAGACAAAAATTCCTGTTCTTCTGGGGGTTAAATTTTACTGGAGAGAGATAGATGGGAAACAAAATAAATAAGTAAAATATATAGTCGTTAGATACTCATGGTTGGTGGAAGGGTAATAACTTTAAAATAATAAGTTGGAGACAACCTCATTGAGAGAGAGATGAAGAGGCAAGCCATGAGGTAACTTTTTGAAGAGGATTTCAAGGAGAGAAAACTGCAAAGCAAAGAGCAGAATTAGGGAAAATTTCCAATTATGTTGTTAATCTAATAAAGTAGGGATGAGTCTCCACAGAGGATATGCTGTAAGGAATGAACAAAGCACTACTCAGTTATCTCAAGCATTTCTAGGATGCACCCTTTGAGCAAAACTTTGGAAAATCTTTTGAAAGCACTTCTAGGATGCATTACCCACAAAATGTATTAAACCTTAATTGGTAAGGTTTGACAGTTACACAATTACTGATTTTTTTCATATTTACCCATAGAGAGCAATAATTTGCATAAGAGAAACCCTGATTTTAATACTCTCTTTTCTGGATAGTTTTGCATAATTTTTATGCGATTTCCCTGATGAACCCACTAATACTCTCTTCCATCCATAGTTTTGCATAATCTGCATAATAAGGACATACTGAAGAAGAACTGGGAACTGAGCAATTCAGCAAGATCACAGAAACACATGTTGGGAGCTGCCTGTCAGCAAATGCTGCTAGAAATTCTGTGACTATCAGGACAAATCTTGCAGATAATGGTAAAATAAATGGCCTTGGCAAGATTTTGTATAGACTGCATATTTCTTGTGGGGTCATCACTACTTTTAAAGAATCCAATTGGAATTGTTATTTCAGAACACATCTTTTCGGGTGGCTGCATACTTCTCTGTCTTCCAGATTTCTCTAAAATATTTATCTTCCTAACTGCTCATTGCCCTGTTGAGTGTAGACTGTTGATTAGAGGGGACTTCCATAGCATTGGATTATGGGAAGCTAGCAGGACATTCCAGTTACCTTGCTCCATAACACATTATCCTAAAACTTAAAGGCTTATAACAACTATATTTTTGTTTGTAATTTTTTGGGTCAGGAATTCTGGAAGGGTTTGGGATGGTGGTAATCTGAAGGCTTGACTGGACTGGATATATCCAAAGTGGTTCACTCACATAGCTGTCAGTTGATGCTGTCCTCGGCCTGTCAATCCAAGCACTTCCAAGTGACCTCTTCATGTTGTCTGGGCATCCTCCCGATAAGGCAGCTTCAGGGTAGTCAGATTCTTACAAGGTAGCCCAAGGCTCCAAATGTGAGTGCTGCAACATTTAAGATGGAAGCTGCATTACTTTTTATAATTTAGCCTTGGATGCCATACCGTGTTATTTTCATCACATTCTATTTGTTACAAATGAGATATCAGCCCACCTAGAATTCAGAAGAGGTTACATGTACCTCCCTCCTGATGAGAGGAATGTCAAGGTCACATGGATTGTAGAGGAACATGTGGCCTAGGAGATATTGTTGTGGCCATATTGGAAAAATATAAGCTGCCCCACAGGGTTAGTTAGCAAACGTAGAATGTGTGAAGGCCCTGAATTCAAGATAAAGTATAGAAGTCACTATATCTTATAGAGAAACAGACAAGAGCAGAAACCGCAGAATGTTTACATTTTGTACTCACAAGAGGAAAAGGATCCAAGAATATAGGAGGAGTTTAGACATGTCAGGTTGAGGTTTCAAAAAAGGCCTCACTCTCTATTCTACACTTTAGGGTGCCTTAAGTCTCTCATGGCACTCTCATTGTAATTCATTCATTATTTCATAAACTTTTAGTAAATATCTACTACAGGTAGTAGTGGTGGCAGTAGTAGTAGCAGCAGCAGCAGTAGTAGTAGTAGTAGTAGTAGTAGTAGTAGAATAGAGACTATTCTAGACTCTTGCACATCAGTAAATAAATGCAAGAAAAAGCCCTACCCTCACGGGGAGTATATTCTAGTGGAGTAATGGTATTAAAATAAATAACGCTGCATGCAAATTAAGTATAGGACAATTAGGGGTGGGGTTTCAAAGAACCCTAACACTTCACCCTACGCTGTGTCCATACCCTTTGTCATACAACTTTGAAGTTCAACAAAAACACCTTATATTTCCTCATGTGATTTGCCAATAGACTAAGGCAGAAAAGAGTGTGTGGT
>NW_012111253.1:2302969-2305113 GCF_000951035.1 Colobus angolensis palliatus
ATACCCTTTGTCATACAACTTTGAAGTTCAACAAAAACACCTTATATTTCCTCATGTGATTTGCCAATAGACTAAGGCAGAAAAGAGTGTGTGGTCCTGAGACTAGACCCTCAGAAGTCCTGCATGTCTCTGCTTTTGCTTTAGCCCCTCTGCCATTGCCATGCAAGCATGCTGGGATTGGTCAGCTAAAAGACAAGAGACATATGGGCTATAGACCAGTCACTTCAGTCTCCCCAAGCAAGATCCAACCCACCTCCAGACACCTGAATGAGCCCAGCCAAGATCCCAGATGCATGAACAGTAAACTTACTGTCATTTGCTATAAGATTTTGTGATTGCTTTTTATACAGCATTTTGGGGCAATGGACAGATGACACAACTGGGAAAAAGCAGAAGAGCTCCTTTTCTCGGAGACGCGTTTACATACAGTTCTGTTTTGAAGCCAGCTAGCAGATCCCTGTTGTTGCTGGCGCTACCTCTGGGATGGAGTGTTTGGAAGAATAATCAGAGTCAGAGTTAAGGGTTGCCTCTAGATTCATGACAAGGGTGAGTGAGGTGTGGAGGAATGAAGTGGAATAAGGCTTCATTTCTGCTGGTAAAGGCTTTATTTTATGTTTCCTTGTCTGAGGGGACAAAAATCACCTCTAATGCCTGTTATGGTTGAGGGAGGAGGAAGGCCATCTCAAGGAGAAACTCAACTTTCCTGTTGGTTCTTTGATGCCTCTCCTTCCTTTAACATATCAAGCTCCCTGCCTAAAAGTGGACTTTTATTATTATTATTAAAAATAAATCTGTTTTGGCAGCATCAAAGGGGGACGATGGCCTTGAACTATGTGGCTGTGTCCCTCCTGGCAATCATGTTGGCAAACTAAGGTTCTTTCCCAGACTACATTAAGTAAGGGTGGAGGGGCAGGGTATTTAATTTCTGCTTCCCAATCATGGTGACATTTAACACTTCTGAGGAGAAAAAAAAAAAAAAAAATTGCGTCCAAACTGGCCTTTCAAGTAAGTGGAGTAGTTACTCTCCCCACGAAGTATCAGAAACTGTTCTATGAGCCACTTACTCCTTTGTGTCTTGCATAGTCCCTGTCAAAATACAAATACTCCTGGGAGACGTGGCCTCTTTAGTCTTCAAGAGTCAACACTTTGGGAAAGGCAGAATTCCTTCAAACAGCTGAGCACAAGAAAGGCCACTGGCTTTTGTAATTGTTCATTTTCTGTTTTTTCCTACTGAATTGTAAGCTCCAAGAGGTCTAGGATCATGTCCCTCTTATTCATCCATCTATTTCCAGGTTTCACGTTTCAGGACATATAGGAGAACCTCCATAATACCCTTGGGAAAAAAGCAGAAGAGAACAAACATGGGAAAGAAGGGAGGGAAGGGGGAGATAAAAAGCCTAATTAAATTATCACAGAGCGTTTATCCTAATATTAACTAGTTAATGACCTCAAGATATGTATTGAGCTTTTACTATGCACGCATGGCAGGAGGGGAGTGCCCCTTCCTTGCCTTAACCCTGTGTGGTTCTTTGAGCTTTTACTCCTGTATACTCGAAGAAAACAATACAAAAACCAAAACTGGGAAAAAAGTTCCCGTATGGGGTATTTCACCGTTTTAATGCATTAAACATGATGTGCTCAAATACCCCAGCCTTTGGGATTGAAACATTCATAATGAGAACTCCGAAGCGACCAAGATGAAATACAAACTTCAAAGAAGGCGTGCCAATTTTGTCTTGGTACTCTTGGTACTTTTGTCTTGGTACTCTAGCCTAATTCAGTGGCTCCTCAAACTTTAATGTGCACGCGAATCACCTGGGGATCTTGCTGAATATTCAGATTTAGATTCAATAGGTCTGGAGCGAAGCCTGAGATGCTGCGTTTTTAACATGCTCCTGGGTGATGTTGATGCTTCTAACCCAAGGACCACACTTTGAGTATACAAAGGACTGGAGACTGTCACCTCTACCGCCAGGTGTGTCTATGCTGAGTCCCAGAGTCCCAGATCAGTATCCCGCACGTCCTCGGCCTTCCGCCAGGAGGGGAGGAGCCGGGGGCGGAGCGGGAGGAGTGGCGCGGGCCCCGCGTGGGTCCTGCCAGAGATCACCTCGGCCCCTTGGAGAGGCAGCCGAGCTGCGGCGGCG
>NW_012111253.1:2305338-2324324 GCF_000951035.1 Colobus angolensis palliatus
AGATCACCTCGGCCCCTTGGAGAGGCCGCTGAGCTGCTGCGGGGCAGGAGGGGGCGGGTTCGGCGAGGGCGCGGCCTCTGAGACGGGAGCGCACGATACGCATCCCCGCGATCGCAGCCCGGCGCCCCACTTGGCCATCCGCTACTTGCCCGCCTCCTCTTGTCACCTCCCGTCTCATCTTTCTCGCTCCTTCCCCGCCGCATACACCGCCATCCGAGTGCCTCAGAGAGCCCGAGGTGGTGTGCGGGGCTGCAGGGCACGACTTCAAGCGGTCCTCAGCTCCGCACTAGGGGGACGGGTAACAGCATGGACACCAAGCGCTGCTTCGCCAATCGCTTCGATGACTACCAGGGCAGCCTGCTGGCGGGCCAGTGTGAGGAGGCGGTGGCGCTCTTGGTCACCGCTACCATCCAGCGCATCCTCCAGGAGCTTCCCCCACTCGGGGCAGCGCCGAGACCCGAACGGCGACGGCCGGGGCTAGTGGCTGCCAGGGGTGGCTTTTTGGCGGCGTGGCCGAAGTGGCCTATCATGCTCTACCACGTCTCGCAGAGCCCCGGGAACGCTACCTGAGCTCACCTATGCGCCTCATCGACGCGTGCGCCGAGCCGGACGCCGACACCCGCGCTGCCTTCCTGCTCGGGGGCGCGGGCGTGTACGCCGTGGCCACGCTCGTGTACCACGCCCTGGGCCGGTCCGACTACGTGCAGCCGCTGGGCAAGTTCCGGGCTCTGTGTGCCGTCTGCGCGCCGGTCTCCTTCCTGGAGTGCGGCTCCGACGAGCTGTTCGTGGGCCGCGCAGGCTACCTGTGTGCCGCTCTGGTGCTCAAGCAGAAACTCGCCCAGGAGGTAAGAAGTAGCCCCGGCCGCGGGAGGGCGCTCGCCGCTTGCCCGGCCTCCCTTCCCCGGACTCCTTGGCTCCGGCAGCACTGCCCAGGGTTGCTCTCCATCTCTTTGTTACTCTTCGTGTGGTGCTAGCATTTCGTCAGTCTCTTGAGGTCTGTCTCCTGCTTTTGTCCGTCATCTTTCCTGCCTTTTTCAGTCTCTCATTTGTTGAGATTCGGCGTCTCTACGCTTTGTCCGTGTTTTTACACTGAACGTGGCATCACTCCAGATGCCTGTTAGCTTTCTGGGGGATGACAGTGTGGCCCTTTCAAGTAAGATGAGAACCTCAGAAATGGAAGGGATTTCCTTTCCTTTGACTCTGCTGTCAAAAGCTGAGGCATCCTCGAATGTTAGAGTGCTAGAAAGTAATGGAACTTTTCGGGGCCGATGTGGAGGTAAGTTGCTTCTGGAGCCCTGGGTCTGTAACCAAGAATACCTGCTCAGCTGTGGGTCTGATGTATTTACTGTCTTGCTTACTATTCAGTTCAACCCATGGCTCTTATTAAATGCATATCTGATAGGAGTGTCCCCTTTAAAAATACATAAAGGTAGACGGAAATGTACCCGGAAATGTACCCCATTGTGGTTGCATGTGCATTATTTCACTTAAACATATTTGCTTAGGATGGGCAAGACCACAGCTTTCTTGACAGGCAGCTTTTCTTGATGAATAACTTTACAGTGGCTCCTAAAAGTGAATTGGTTTTCACATACATATTTTTTCCTGGACTCACTTTGAAATCAGCATGTGGTTATTAGAAGAGAATATGCCAGTTCCTGTGGAGTAGGAAAAAGAACAAAACTCTGAAGGATCATAGTGACTAGAACTGAGAGAGAGGCACTTTCATTCATAATCCACTGGAGCCAAGTATTGTTCTAGGGAGGAAGTGACACATTTAACTTGGCTTTATTTAGGTGAGAAAGGCGTTTGAAGAAAAATTAAAGGTATATAGAGTGTTTTAAAAGAGTAATTAACTTAGATCACTTCTACAGAGGCGGACAGGTTTTTTTTTAATAGCAGGTGAGGTTGATTCAAGTGAGAAAAAAGATGACTAAAGAAAGTGCACTGTGTTAGCTGGGCAGCAAAGATCTATGTCACAAAGTTGTCTTGAAATAGTTTACTCTGCTTCTGAGTCACTGTTACTGCCAGCAGTTATTCAAATGCCCTTCCAGTTGTAGAAAACCTTTCAGAAGGCCACAGAGATATTTACATATCATTTGCATGCATTTGCATCTGCTCCCCTCACCTTGTAGTCTGGCAGCAAGCGATTTTCAAAATTTTTTTTCCAATTGTTTTCCTTAATCTTGCCTCTTTCCCTTTCCATGCCTTGAGGCCTTTTCTCCAGAATGGAGTGGGAAGAGTGTGTAACCACCAGGTCACACAGGTGGAAGCAGACCAGAAGGACTCTGCCCAAAAACTGGTGGTTTGGGCCATTCTGCAACACTGATCCACAAAGACTTTTATTAAGACCTCTCTTCTGCCCTCCTGCCAAACCAGATCTTCTTTTTTGTGCTAATCGAGTTAAGGTGCTTTGGACCCTGCTCCCAGGAGATGGAACAAGCTTCAAGGATAAGAAAAAAAAAAAAAAGCCCAGCTCTTAACCTGAGCAAACCAGTTAGTTCCAGTGCCAGCTGCAGCTGTGGCAATTCAAGACTTTCTGGCTTGAAAGGTGTAGGGCAGGGGCTAAGCACGCCAGACTGGAAGCCCTTTGAGGGGAAAGTACAAGTTTTACACACCATCCCCACCCCGCAAGTCCTAGCCAGCACAGGACTTTGCCCTCAGTAGGTGATCCATAAACCTTGATCAAATTGAATTGCGAATTTGTGTCATTTCTCTATAAATAATCTGTCAGTATGTCCTGGGTTTCTTCCCCTCCGATGTCATTTATATTCACATTCCTCTGGCAGTTCCCTCAGTTATCACTCTAATTTAGATCCTCCCCACATTACTTGGCACATCTTTGCCACCTAATAAAGAGTTGAATGAATGAATCACCATATATTAGGATTGGTGCAACATACTTTGAGCTGGAATCTCCCACTCAAGCCGTTCCATCTACCCCTAAGAAACAAATATTTCAAAAGACACTTTTCATCATATTATTTCCCTGCTCAGCATACTGCAGTGGCTCCCTATTACTTTTTCTCCAGTGGCTTGTCATCTCACAGTTAAAGTTATGATTCTTAAAAATAGCTGAGAAGGCCCCACATGATCTAGCCTCCTACACACCTACTCTACTCCTTGCTCATTCTTCTTCAACCACACTGTCCATCTTACTGTTTTAGTTACTTTCCTGTCTCAGGCTGTTTGTTCTTACGGTTCTTTCTACTTGGAACACTCCCTGTATTTACAGCTAGATCTCTGACCTTGTATAGGTGTGTGTGTGTGTATATATATATATATATATACACACACACATATAAATTTTTTTTTTTTTTTGAGACAGGGTCTCAGTCTGTCACCCAGGCTGGAGTGCAGTGGTGCAACCATGGCTCACTGTAGCCTCGACCTTCTGGGCTCAGGTGATCCTCCTACCTCAGCCTCCCAAGTAGGTGACACCACAGGCATGCACCACCACACCCGGCTAATTTTTTGTTTTTTTTTGTAGAGACAGAGTTTTACTATATTGCCTATGCTGTTCTGGAACTCCTGGGCTCGAGTGATCTGCCCGCCTCAGTCTCTTAAAGTGCTGGGATGACAGTCATGAGCCACTCTGCCTGGCCTTGTATAGGTCTTTACTTCCTCACTGAGGCCTTTCCTGACTACCCTATTTAAAATTGCAACGCCACCCTCAACTTATCCCCCTTTTGTGATTTGTTTTACTTAAATTGTTTATTTATGTCTTCGCCAATTAGAATGTAAGCTCCATAAGGGTAGACATTTTTGGTTTCATTGATGTTCATTGCCAAGACTGCCTGGCACGTTTTTAGATACCCAGCTTTGTGTTTGCAAATATCACTCAGTTTTAGTGGTGTCCCATTTATCAATATTTTCCTTTATGATGGTAGTTTTGGTGTCATGTTTTAAGAAATCTTTTCCCACTGCCAAAGTTTCGGTAAATATTTGTTAAATGAATGAATGAATGAGTTATAGTTTCTTCCAATTATTTTTCTTGGCTTAAGCTCAACCAATAAAGCAGTGCTTATTAAACTTTAATGTGCTTAGGAATCACCTGCAGATCTTATAGAGCTGCAAGTTCCTGGGTGATGCTGATATTGCGGGTCCATAGAGCATGCTTTGAATAGCGAGCAATACTATGCTGCATAGATTTTCACATTATAACTGCCACCTCTATTAAGGCATACTGTAAGACACCATTCTATGAAGCTTGATAGGTTTATTTAAAAGGTCTGTAGTTTAGAATGCTGATTACTATATCCTACCTTTCACTCTAAAGACCCACAAGAGGAATTGCTGTCTGATTGTAGAGACAGTAATAGTTGTGTGACTCCTGGCAACTGATTGAATTTTAAAAATCTTCAAAATATATCATGTAACTGATTCTGTTTCTCACTTTGTGTTGGCTACTAGGGAGTGTATGGCTAGAATTGTGGTCCCTATAAGCTAGCAGTACCTTAGTAGATCTGTATTTATGTGTAGATGTTTCTCCTGGGTTTATCTAATTTGTTTCTTCCTTAGTTTACCCTTTTCTAGGTTCTTTTCTTTTGATTTGATTTTGTTGTTTGTATTTATGTTTACAAGGTTCAGATATAAGAAAAAGATGTATGTGTATGTGGCAAGATACATACACATGTATGTGTATTTTCACTTAACTTGGCCTTCCTGGAATAGCTCCAAGGATTTCTTAGGCAGATACCCTTGAGCAACGGGGCATTGAAGTCTCAAGAAATCATGCCAGAAAAACTTATGTTGGGTCCATTCGACTTTCCACTGATTGGTGGAAATGGAGCGGACAATGGCAGAGGGATTATGGGGAGACCTAGGATCTCAGTTAAAAGAATAACTCTGCCACTGAGTGATCTTGGAAAAATATTTTAACATCGTTGAGCCTTAATTTCCTCACCTGTAAATTGATTAATAAGAGCTTCTTCATTGACTCGTTCCGGTTTTCATTCATTCATTCAGTGAACGTCAAGTTTCTACATGGTGTGAGGCAACTTACTAGATGCTTGGGTTCAGTAGTGAACGAAAAATACAAGTCTCTTGGTGAAGAAAACAATAACATCAGTCCTTTTAGTTAAGTGCTCTTAAGGATGTAATCAGGGACTAATTGAGGACAGGTGGGAAAGGGGAGGGCCGCTGTTTGGTAGGAAAGCTTCTCTGTGGAGGCAACGTCCTGGCTTATCACTAGAGCATGGGAACCAAGTGGCTGCGCTAAGAACAGGCATTCCAGGCAGAGGGCAAGAGGCCCTAAGGTGGGAAATGACTTGGACATTTCAAAGAAACAGAAGGAGGCTAGCATGGCTGGAGCAGAGAGAGAGCAGAGCATAGAGGAGTTTGAAACCATGGAAGGAGACATGAGCAGGGTAAAATCAGATCCTGGAGGCTCAAGTTAGTCAAAGTTAGGAATCTGCATTTGTTTCATGTTTAAAGGAGGAAATATCTTGATCTAACTTACCTTTTAGAAAGATGACCCCGGTTTTCTGTATTAAGAGTGGATTGACAATATTAAGAATGATAACAAGGGGGACTGGTTATGGGGGTTTAAACCCCTTTTGTGCCAAGGACTCCTTGTCAGTCTGGTGAAACCTACAGGACCTCTTCTTAGAATAATATTTTTAAATGCATAAAAGAAAACACACAGAATTACAAAGGAAGTCAAGTATATTGCAGCCCCGTTACCAAAACATTTTTAAAATGTGTGAGCAGTAGCGTGTGTGCTCCTTTATTAACACGTTAAATAAGATTTTACGGCAGGTCTAATGATGATGATACTTTTGAAACAGTGATGAGAGTCAATGATGTTTTGAGATACCTTCCAGAGCTGCAGCGTGGCATGCATATATCTGTGATTTCTATAGGTGACAAAGTCACAAGTACAACTAGTGGTTTGTGGTTTACATTTGTAATGAAATGCTAAGTTGTTTAAGTAAGGCGGGAAACATGTAGATGTGATTTTATTTCCCCAGCCAAAGGAGACTGGTTTGGAAGTTGCTGTGATGACCAGTCCTAGATAAAGTACCTAGCACAGTGCTTGGCACATAGTAGCTGCTAAATGGAATCAATGGTAGCCTTTTTCGCTACTACTAACAGAAAACCTGAGGTAATTCTGAATATCAGATAGAAAATGATACTCAATATGACGTATCTATCTTCCTGCTGTGATTTGAAAACAACAACAACAACAGCAAATTACTGCAAACTTGTTAATTGGGTCTTTGGCTCATTTCTAAGGCAGGTGGTTGGCAGCCATAAGGGGCAATGCTTTTAGCTGTAAATAACAAAATGTCCAATAAAAAGTCATCTAAATAATGAGAACATTTATTACCTCACTTAGCAAGGAGTGGAAAACTAGGCCACTCCAGGACTGTTTCAGCAACTCAGGAGAGTTATCCAAATCCAAGCTCTTTCCAGCTGTTTTCTCTGCTGTTCTCAGTGTTTGAGCTGTTTCACCTTTCAATGTTGTAAGATGGCTGCTGTCATTGCAAACATTGTGTTCCCCTAACTGAAGTAGTGAGGAAAGGTCTGAGGCTTTTTTTCCTCTGCATCTTTTTCTAAAGTCATGTAGAACATTCTATCCTAGAAGAATTTCCCTTCTGACTCATTGCGCAGCACTTGGTCATTAGCCAGTTCTAGTTTCAGGGAGGCTGGGAAGGATAGTGTTTTTATTTTTAACCTCGATCATTGACAGGTACCGACACGAAAAAAGGGAGAAGGAAATGGTTGTTTGTTGGTTACCAAAGCATCTGCCCTTTGGCGTCCCTTGGCAAGGTCTGTCTTGTGACCTCCTTTATCCATTCGCTTTTCCTCCCTTTGGTGTTTCTCTTGCCTTTTCCACGTCATCTCCATGTGTCATGACACCTGTAAGGTATCTTGTTTTTGCTGTCAGCTAGCTGCCAATTAAATAAAAGCTAAGATATTAATTGTTTATCAAGATTTAAACTAGTAAAGTTTGGGGAATATATTTTATGGCAGTAACTGCATTTTTCCTACCTTTTCTTAAAAAGTATTTCTCTCATCAAAGATATAAAACAAAATGAGTCTTTAAATTGTTTATTTAAAATTTGTTTTAGGCCTGGCCCGGTGGCTCATGCCTCTAATCCCAGCACTTTGGGAGGCCGAGGTGGGCAGATCACGTGAGGTCAGGAGTTCGAGACCAGCCTGGACAACATAGTGAAACCCTGTCTCTACTAAAAATACAAAAATTAGCTGGGCATGTGGTAGGTGCCTGTAATCCTAGCTACTCAGGAGACTGAGGCAGGAGAATTGCTTGAACCTGGGAGGCAGAGGTTGCAGTGAGCCGAGATTGCACCACTATACTTCAGCCTGGGTGACAGAGTGAGACTCCATCTCCAAAAAAAAAAAAAAAAAAAAAAATTTGTTTTAAAAGTTAATATTAAAAAAAATTTTTTAGAAGTCTATTCCATAAAATACTTGTATTTTATCCACTTATACAAATTATCATATTATACTTATGCAGCTTGCTTTCTTGCTTAATGTACATTGGACATCTTTGCATATTGTATAGAGAGATGTAACATTCTTTATACTGGTTTAATAGTTATACTATAATTTAACCCTTATTGATGGACATTAGGTTGATTCCAGTTTTTTCTCCTTTTTTTGCTATCACAAATAGTGCCATAAATAATATACATGCATATACATATACAGTAGTCCCACCATATCTGCCAGGGATATGTTCCAAGACCGCCAGTGGATGCCTGGAACCATGGATAGTACCAAATACTACATATACTGCTTTTCTGATCTGATTCCCAAGACACCTAGAGACACCTACTAAGTGACCAAGGGGCAGGTGGTTTACAGAGTGGATACGCTGGAAAAAAGGATGATTCATGTCCCAGGTGGGAAGGAGCAGGATGTCCCCAAATTTTATCACACTACTCAGAATGGCATGAAATTTAAAACTTATGAACTGTTTATTTCTGGAATTTTTCACGTAGTATTTTTGGACCCCGGATGTCTGCTGGTAACTGAAACCACAGAAAGCAAAACCTTGGATAAAAGAGGATTGCTGTAAAATGCATATATACATATATAATGTATACATGTAATATATGTGTGTGTATATATATCTTTTCATATATGTATTTTTGCCAACTTTTGCAAGTATCAATATAGGGTAAATTTTTAAAACACAATTGCTGGGTCAAAGTTGACATATATTTTTTATTTGATAGAGGATTATCAAATTGCCCTCCAAAAATGTTCTACCAATTTCTATTCCCTCCACCAGCATTTGGGAGTACCTGTGTTCTCACTGGGTTTCATCAGAATTTTTAGTATATGCCAAACTGACAAGTAGAAAATTAGGATGGAGATTTCCAGGGTAGAAACTGAGTCCCCTTATTGTTTCTTTCAACTTTTACCAAACAAAATGTGTGTGTGGAATTTCATTCAGTCTTTGGATTTGAGCGGTTCCCATTTTTTAGGCAGGTGTGTGTTGCATACTGCCTAAGTAAACCCTGAAGTTTGGCTTGAAATGACGGCAGGGTTGGGCAAGCTGGATTTTTGTAGGCTGGGTCCAATTCCTAATTGCCTGATTACAGATCCACCAGGAAGCGGGCACTTCTGTGGGCTACAGCTTAGACCCATTGTTGTCCATGACCCAGAACCCAGTGAATGCTAAAATGTAGTGATGTAATCAGGACTAACGATGATTGATCACTTATTTCCACACACTGTTGTAAGTTTTTTTCATGTATTATGTCACTTTTCAAAATGTACCTAAGTGTAATTTTGTTTGTTAAAATTTTTTTATTTTTAATTCCCAATCATTGTATATATTTATGGGGTACAATGTGATGTTTTGATACATGTGTACATTGTGGAATGAGCAAATCAGGCTAATTAACACATCCATCACCTGACATACTTATTATCATTTCTTTGTGGTGAGAACATTTAAAATCCACTTTTAGCAACTTTGAAGTATAGAATACATTATTATTAACTATAGCAGAAGATCATCGGAACTTATTCCTCCTGTGTAATGAAAACTTCATACCCTTTTACCAGCTTCTCCCCTTTCCCTCCCCATCTCCCCCTACCCACCTCCAGCTTCTGGCAATTACCATTGTACTCTCACCTTCTATGAGTTTGACTTTTTGAGATTCTACATAGATGTCACTTAATACTACCAGCAACCTTATAACATGGGCACCATTATTATCTCCATCATATCCAGTAGGGAAACTGAGGCACAGAGAGGTTGAGAAACTTGTTCCAGATCACACAGCAAGTCAGTGGCAGAGATGGGGTTCCATCTTCCCCAGGCTGGTTGCCAAATCTGTGATTTCAATTGGTGATCCTCATATTTTAATGTGCATACAGACCCCAGGGATCTTGTTAAAAATCAGCTTTTAGCTCAGTGAGTCTGGAGTGTGGCTCATGATTCTGCATCTCTACTGAGCTTCAGGTGATGCCGCTCTTGCTGGTTTATGGAACAAACTCGAGCACAACACTCTGAATTACATTTTCCCCCCAATTTTATGGGGTTGCCTGTCAACAAATGTAACTGCTCCTGCAAACTTCATGATTTTCATCATTTTCTCTTGTACTGAGGATGCCTTCTTCCATAGGTGCAAGAATACCAGCTCTCTGATTTGTGGGTTATACTGAAGGAAAGAGTCACTTCCTGGTGCATCTCCTTGTAGGTTTAAGGGATATGTTGACATCTGTTGAATGAATGAGCAAGAATTTCTTTTTCCTAATAGATGTAATTTTTCACTGTATACAGCAAGTTTTTAGAATTCCTTTAAAGGCCCAAACAAACCATATCCCAGCAGTTTTAAATTATTTCATGATAATTCAAGAGACACCTTATTATGACATTCCCAAACAGAAAACATGAGCCTGATAATCATGATACCAAGCCTATTTTAGAGTCATTCCATTGATTTTACCTGTTTGATGTAAAGTAGTGCTTCTCTTCCAACTCTAAATTAATTTAAACTTAAAATGATCAGACATCTTCCTTTTTATTTTCTAATCACAATGATTTAACAGACCTACTCAAAATAATGTAGAAAGCTTTAGATACAATTTATTTATATCTTTTCATCTGTTAATATACATTCCACTAAAACCCAAACTTATTATTTGTATTATAATTATTTAAAGAGAACATAGTTCATAATTTTTTGTTACAGAGTAAATGGAAAAATAAACACAGTAAAACTTGTTTTAAATGAACTTATTTATTTTGCCAATAACTAAACTCACAGTGCTCTATAAGGATATTGTTTTAATGGAATTTTATTAAATGTATTGGCCTTTGAATGTGAAAATGATAGATTGTATTAATTTCTTACTAACTTCTTCACTAATTACACTTTTGCTGGTTAATTTAGTAAATGATGTTTGTCATGTGATTGGCTGCAACACAATATACAATTGATTTCCTCCAAGTGACAGGGCGGTTCTGTAGTATCCCCACATGGTGATGGTCTCTAGGTAAACTGGTCCCACAGTTCATGATGTGTCCAAGTCTTTCTCTTCATGATTCAACTTTACAAGTTCATCTCTGACCACCAGTCAAGTACCATGTCTTGATTAGTTTGTCTCATAAAAAAACAAGTTGTTCTTATTATACACACACACGCACACAGATATATATATGCATGTGTATATAAGATACACACACACGCACACATCACTAAATGCTTCCTAATTATTTTCTTTATGGTTTTACTTACTAGGGAAACCTACCAAGACAACAGGCCTATTATTCTTGGTGTGCTAGCCACTTGATCAAACTGAATTTTCAAGAAGTATTTGATCTTTCTTTTTGCAAGCTGAATAAAGGAGTGTTTTGTGTAAGACCAGATTTTCCTTTCTGAATAGCTTTAACCATTCAACGAACCAGAGAAATGAACGACTTTGGCCTGTTAAAGTGTGAGTATGGCTATCTGGGTCATAAAGAAGCTGTTTTTCAGATGAGAGACAAAGTCTTACAGACTTCATTGGTAAAAACATCTAAATGAGAGGTGGCAAAACAAATATTTGTCATGGCATTATGTGCTGTTAGCTGTTCCTGTGCCCATCTGCTGGCCCCATTGCTTTGCGTGGAATGGATTCCCTGTGCTCAGTGGTGTGTTGAAATCTGGTGTCTATGGCAACAAAAGCATCACCAATCTCAAAGCAAGCACTGTCAGGACCAGCTGAATCTCCACTCACACAACGACTTTAGGAAAGGAGACACATTCTAACAGACTTTACAGCTATCCAAGGCCAAAGAGATCCAATGTCCAACCAGAAAGGACGTATTGTCCTCATGCATATATCATTAACATAATCTTGCTTTTTAAAATGTTTTTTTTTTTCTTGTGAGGCAAAGAGAATTGCACATTTATTACAAATTGCAATTGTTGAAATAAGCTGGACTCTCAATGAAGACATTAAAGCATGATAGTTAAGAACAGTCTTTTCAGATTCAGGTAGCCTTGCGATTGTCAGATTCCATTGCAATATCTGATTGATTTTAAGCAAGTTATTTAGCATCTCTGAGGCTTAATTTCTTCACCAACAAAATGCAATTCAAGCAGCACCTACCTCATAGGTGTGCTATGAAGGGCCACTGAGAATGTGTGGTAATGTGCTTGGCAGAGGATGCTCCCAGGCATAGACTAAGAATTCCCTATGTCAGCCATGATTTTGAGTATTGGTGGGCTTCAGCATAGGGTGATGAGACAGTGTAACTGCATTTTCACTGAGATGGAGTACTCCTCCAAATATCAGTATGTGTGGTTTTTTCTTCTCTTTTTTTTTCCTTGAATCTATCTGACAACTATAAACCTTCCTTCAACCTACTACTTGGTGGAGACAGTGGCTGCCAGTGTTCTGGATGTTGATTCCGAGTATTGTTGGGCTTTATCATAGGGTGCTAAAACACTCTGCATTGATTAAATAGCATATGTATTCTTTTGGATGTTCAGTCAGTCTTTCTAATATTCTCTGTGGTGGCATTCAGAGCTGCTGTGTACCGGATGGCAACAGCAAAGCTTTGAGATTTTCACACAGAGGTCATAAAGGGCTGGGGGGAAGCCCTCTGCTCTGCCATTCAGGAGATTAAGCTGAGCTGCTCAGGCAGATTATATGTCAAAGTAAATTGAGTGGGTGGGCATCACCCCTAAACAAGGACTTGTGTGAATTACTCTGCACTTCCTCCAGGGAAAGGTCTCTTTTCTCTTTTAAAAACTCTAGGATCTTTTGCAGTGTTATAAGAATTGGCTTTCTTGTTTCTCTGATATGTGCTCCTTGGAGTAAATCACCTGATTGGCTTAAAGATACTGTAAATTGCCATACAGGTGATGTTGGAATATTTGCTTCTTGCTCTGTTCCCCACTCCAACCCCCTATTCTGAGTGGTGGATTCAAAGAGCTATTTTTTGCTCTTAAGTTCTCTTCTTTGTTTCTAGAGATAATTTGCTTCCATAGCACTAATTCAAAATTTCAGAAGAATTTCAATGGTAGTGACACTGTCAAAGTGACAACTTCAAATGAGTTTTCCTCAGCAAATGTTCCAGGTCGTGTGCATTTATTAGCTTGTTTCAGAAAAGGGTTAATACAATCAAGGATTCTTTCAAGTGTTTCTTCAGCTTCTGGGCTCAGAAAGTATTTTTTTCTTGCATTAATGGACTTCTCTATTAGTATTTGAAAGCTATGTGATATAAAGCTATGTGACTCACTGTCAGTTTTACAAACTTAAATCTGCACTTCACTCTTTCATTCCTAGCTCCTATTTATATTCATTTATCACATAATGCTCTTGATATTAACAACTACACTACTCTAATAATAAAGCTCTAATTATGACTTTTCCCTATCCCTAATTGGGGATAGGGGTGCCATGTGTATTGATTAGCTCTGCTTATGATCTTCAATACCACACCAACTGGGTTCTAAGTCTTGGCTTTAATCTCCATGTGGGTCTATTTTTTTTTTTTCTGACACAAGAGTTTCTTACACTTGAACATGCATTAGAATCCCTCGAGGGCTTGTTAAAACACACATTGCTGGGCTGTACTCCCTAAGTTTCTGGAGATGGGCCTGAGAATTTTCACTTTTAACAAGTTCCCAGTGATACTGCTGCAGCTGCTGCTGGTCTGGGGAATACATTTCGAGAACAAATTTCCTGAGTAGCTAGGATAATAGGCACCTACGACCACCCTTAACCTTGGCCAAACATCTCTGAAATGTGGGAACTAGGTGAGGGCATATGGCAGCAGTACCATAAACTTATCACCACCAGAAAATAAATCAAAAGATAAGACTTACTATGTGACAGGCACTATGATAAGCATATTTTCTTCATTTTACAGGTGAGAAAATTGTGACTTAGAGAGGTTTAGTAACTTGCCTAATATCACACAGCTAGTAAAGTAGTAGAATCCACGTTTGTCTGACCATATAACTTCTTAATTTCTATAGATTTAAGTCAGGTAAACCCTCTGCATGTTTTTCTACTAAAGCACACACTTCCAAGAGGATCTTGGGCTTGCACCACAAGATGTTTGGAAGAATAGGCTGAACTCAACTCAACACTAGAAAGGTTCAGGAATTAGAGGTTCTAGGCATCTCTGGTGTTAGTGGGCGTGTGAGTCAGGTATGAAAACAGAATTAGTTGCAGGTTTGATAAACAGTGGTTAGACTCCCAGATACTTTCCCAAATCTGAGCAACCAGATGATGGTCTCAGGCCAGGTTTCCCAAAGGTGACCCTGAGATGTGGATTCATATGGAATTGTTTATTAAGGAAGTGTTCCAAGGAAAAAGCAGTATGAGAATGGGGAAAGCAGGAAGCAGTGAATGGAAGGAAACGAAGCAAGAGTGTGATCTTAGGCTAAATTCCAGCCTCTGTCTCATCTTGTAGGGAAGCTCTGGAGTGTATGTTACACTCTAGCTAGAGGTACACTCTTGTACCAGTAATGGGCTCCAGCTGGTGGTGGGGGGTATGTAAATTTTCAGGTACTACTGACTCTCTTGGTGTGCTGCTGAAGTTGCCCTTGTAGCCCAAAAGTAGGGCTCTGAAGAAGCCTGCAGGTGAGAGTTGTTAGAAGCAAAGTATATGGACATAGGGGGGTGGATTCAAAGAACTGATAAAGAAGCATCTGAGAAGGTTTGGTAGGGAAACCTGCAGTTCCTCCACCTGGGCCCTCCACACCTCAGTAGAAGCCTTGAGATTCACTTTTTTGACAGATTGAGTTAGAGAAACTCAGCTTTGAGGCCCAAGGCACAGTCAAGGGCAGAGATGTGGTACTTCACTGAAAGCAGAATGACATGAAAGTTTACATGCTGAATTGTGGGCACCTCCCTCCCGCACACACATTTAATTAACCTCTTCCTCAAATCCACATTCAGAACATTGGCAGCCACTGCCTCCAACAAGCAGTAGGTTGAAGGACGATATATGGTTGTCAGATACATTCACGAAGAAAGAACCACAGATACAGACATTTGGAGGAGCACTCCATCCCAGTGTAAATGCAGGTACACTGTCTCATCACCCTCTGCTAAAGCCAGCCAACTGGCTAGCCCTTTCCCATACCCAGAGTTGCCAGTGAGCTTCTTAGGATGAAACTGTGAAATAGGAACTGTCATACAAAAGACATTTGAGGAACGTGTCTGATTTAAAAGGCAGCGATGGTAACAAAATATACAAATAGGAAAGCCAATCTTGGAGGAAACAGATGATACTGCGTAAGAAAATTTCCTAGTTGCCCAAATCCATAATTAATATTGTCAGGAAAGTAAACACGACTGAAATGAAAGTAGGATATTATTGAAAGGAATATTGAGAGAACAGAAAAGAATGTTTAGAAATAAAAAAAGATAGCAGAAATAAAAATAATTAAATGCAAAAATTAGAATATTAAGTTGAATAAATGTCCCTGAAAGTTCAACCAAAAGACAATGAGATTGATAATAAGAAAAAAGATTAGAGAAGTCCATCCTCTGTCTAATAGTCGGTCTCAATTAAAAGAGAACAAAGTGAAAGAGGAAAATTATGAGGAAAAGCAAGAATATTTTTATAAGTGAAATACATGAGTTGCCAGATTTAAGAGACCCACCAGCATATTAGATGGAAAAACAATAAAGAAGAGACTCTAAAAATTTCCAAAAAGGAAAAAACTTGGTTCCAAACAAGGATTAGCATTGGAACTGTCATAGCAACTTAGAAATTTAAAAAACCATGAAGGCCTCCAAAATTCATAGACAAAATTCTTTTTTTTTTTTTCTTTTTCTTTTTTTTTTTTGAGATGGAGTCTTGCTCTGTCGCCCAGGCTGGAGTGCAGTGGCCGGATCTCAGCTCACTGCAAGCTCCGCCTCCCAGGTTTACGCCATTCTCCTGCCTCAGCCTCCCGAGTAGCTGGGACTACAGGCGCCCGCCACCGCGCCCGGCTAGTTTTTGTATTTTTTTTCTAGTAGAGACGGGGTTTCACCATGTTAGCCAGGATGGTGTCGATCTCCTGACCTCGTGATCCGCCCGTCTCGGCCTCCCAAAGTGCCGGGATTACAGGCTTGAGCTACCGCGCCCGGCCCATAGAGAAAATTCTAAACTAGAATTCTGTAGCAGCCAAAATTATCAATCAAGTATGGAAGTAGAAAACATATCTTTAGCTATGCAAGGTCTCCAAAAAGATACCCTTTTTGTAGTTTGTCAAAAACTACAGAGGGAATGAACGAAAACATTGGAAAATATGGAATCACAAAACCTGAGGCCCCAATACCAGGGGGTCACAGGGAACTTCCAGGGTAGTAGTAAAAGGACAGTCCAGGATCACGGCTGGGTATTAATACCAAGGGAAGAAAAAGGAGACAAAAGTAGTCCTAATTGACATGATATTGCTCAATGAATATTGATTTAGCCAAATAATGTGATACTATTATTTTGGGTAGGTAAGAAAGGAGAAGTATGTATGGAGAGATTATTAAAAAGCTAAAGTTTCATTTTCCATGTTAGCAGGTTAATATAGAATGCCTAAATGAACACATAAAGAAATAGTTGTATAAGGATGTCATTTTAAAAATGTGGAGATAAATTGCTAGAAAAATATACAGATAAATGTGTTTTAATTTTTTGCCTCAAAGGAGTTGATATATGGGTGGGAATAGGTGGGGGCAGGAGCCTGCTATTATTTTGAAGAACTCTTGACTTTTAAAACAATGCACATGTATTTCTTTGAGAAATATAAACATCAAGAAAATAGATGAGGGCTCCTTAACTGACTTTACCTGTGCTTTTGGGCCATTATTTATACACACACTGTTTTGTTCTTCACATTTACCCTCTTCCAGCTCAATGATTAAACAGCGTTGTTGGAGAACATTTATGGAATGCCATCTAATAACAGAAATGATGTGTTCATTTATAGATAAATTTTGTCAACAAACATTTCCCCATCAAAAATATGGCTTGATATATCCGTTATATCCTTATAAGCCATACTAGATTAAGATTTAATGCTGATGTTTTATTAGTAGAATAAAGAGTTGAATACCTCTGTGTTGATTCAACTCTTCATGTGGTTTTATTTACACAGTTGTGCCTTCCCTAGTAAAGTATTGAGTTAAAAATGAGGACTGGACCTATATTAAGCTTCTACCCAGCGAGAAGGTATGGGGCTAGGGCCCAGTTAAAATAATTGAAAGTGAAAAGATAGATGATTAGAATACAGTAACTAGTTCAACCACTTTATCTAAAGCAGAGCAAGAATAACGTTTTTCGTGGCAGTGGCTCTAAGATGCTCCAAGTTTTTAAAATGCTTTCAAGTCATTGCAACCAAGATAAACTGATAATTACGTAGAACATTAAGTTGCTAAGTGCTTTTTACATAAGCTGTCCTATTTAATTCTTGCGATATCTCCTCAAGTTGGATATTATTACCACATTCTTTTTCAGAATAGAAAATAGAAAACATTGCAGAGAGGTTAAGTAGCTTTCCAAAGGTTATATGGTTGAGAAGTAGAATAATGATAACATTTGTTGCCCAAGCAGGATACTTTTGACAGGCACCAGCCAGTGGGGAGTCTAACAACAGATACAACCCAAGATTTACCTATGGGACTTATGGCCCCCAATTGATAAGAGATGGAGCCTCATCCAGAACTCAAGTTCTTCTCCAAAGTTATGAACTTTCTGCTGCCTTGGGCTGGTAGTACCATTAGTGTTAAACGAAATTCCCCATTACCTAATTATACCAATGAATGTTGACTGAATGGCATTTTTTGTTTGTTTGTTGAGAGAACTTTCATGGGAGTGGGCAAAGCTTCTAAACCAGTCTTGGGGATTCAGGACTGAATTAGTTGCTTACTGTCACCCTAGCCTCACCAAAGTAGCTTGAAAACTTGTAGAGGGAAGGTGTCTGGGGGCATTCAAGTATAGGTTAGAAATACTGAATAGAACATAATAAAAGGACTGATAGTGCAATGCTGGAGACAGGCATGGATGGTTAAGTATGTGGAGTGAAATTAGATGGCAAGTTGTGAAATAAACCACGAAGCAAAAAGTTCCTAACAAATTTGTTCCCTGAGTTTCTTCTGCTATTTTTCTCACAAGCCGTTTTTATAATTTTCTTGCTCCCTTTCCCCTGGCATTTCTGGCTTCCCTTTTGTGTGTATTGCTCACTGCATGTACAGTATCACTCTTGTTTTCATCTTACATGTTTCCTAGGGAGCCTTCAGCCGAGGCAACTCCAAGCTCTTAATTGCCAGTGCCTTTTTACTACTACAGAGCAGAATGACAGGCACCTTCCTGGCAAACAGAATATGCTCAATACATATTTGCAGAAGGAAGGAAGGAATACAGATGACATGTTTTCAATTTTATGAAACCAAATAATGCCCTTTGAGGCTCAAGTGTAAATATCTCGAGAAAGGACAACCTACATTTTAAAACTAGCTCTTTACATGCTGCTGCTTAAATGTGTTTTCACTTTTATGGGTCTGACAGCAGAGCCTCTTAGGATTAAGTATTTGATGGACAAGATACTTGGTTGGTCATTAATATTTTCCTATTTTCACTCACAATCTGCCTTTTAACAGCCAAAAGATGGTAAAATTCTACCACTTGTACATTATAAAATGGGAAGTATGCCTAGCTTGTGACAGGTCCAAATGATCCACTTATGCATTTATGTGCTGACAGGTAGAACTCTCTGATTGTAAATATCTTTTAGGAAACTGTAATTTTGTCCTAGCACAATACCTGACATCTAAAAAGGCTTTTGTTTGGCTTTTTAAAAGTAATCCTCATTACTTTTATATTCACGCAGGTGATAAAATTTCATATATATTTCTGGGCCCTTATCTCCTTATGTTTAAAGCTTGCATTCACTCTTGATAAATTGAACATTGGCTAGCTATGCACTTTACAGCTATTAGAATTTCTCTTTTTGTCTGTTTCTTTTGAAAGGCTTGCACTTTTCCTGTAAAGAAGAATGGAGACTAATATAGAAAATTGTCACTTTAATTTTATGTTAATATGTTGTTCCCCAAATAGCTGTTAAATTCAATGTTCATGAATTATATATGTATGGAAACAAGTCAAAGCTTGTTTCCAGTAAGTTTACTTTTACCACAGCTAAGAAACGAATATCTAATCATATCCTTCTCCTATTGAATAAAGACACCTGAAGAGATGATTACATCAGAAGTTGGAAGGAAAAATGGGTCCTCAGAATTTTTCTGAAGCATACTGTGACTTAATATAACATTTCTCCATCTTAGATAGCATGAGCTTTTAATTAGCAAGATGGCACCCTGTATGGAAAAACTGTTTCTGAGTTGTGCTGTTGATAATTGAACAACAGGTAACTCCCTATCAGTATCTCCAGCGGTCAGAGAAAAATCTCCAATTCTTCCCTTTGGTGCAAGTGACTTCTGAGAGGTTCTACTAAAATTGTTGTGTCAAATGGCTTTTAACATTTTCCTTTTGAGCTTAAGAGATTTTTTTTTTTTTT
>NW_012111253.1:2329300-2415288 GCF_000951035.1 Colobus angolensis palliatus
GAAATCACCGGTCTTCTGTGTCCTTCGCGCTGGGAGTTGGAGACTGCAGCTGTTCCTATTCGGCCATCTTGCTCCGCCCCCGAGATTTTGTTTTTTATCAGGCAAGCTGTGTTCCTGTCCTGATGAACCAAATGTGAATCAAAGGCAGAACAATCTTATTGTGATTGCTGTTAGTGTGTTGTGTTTTTTAAAAGAGATTTCAGGCCAAAGGTATTACTTTCTCAGAATTTGAAGCTGTTCTCTGGCAGTTATGATTCTGTAGTACTTTCAGTATGTTCACAGTGTCTTCTGATTTTTCATTGCCAGGAATCCCTTTATCTTTTGCTTTCTTAAGTTTCACTTGGTGTGTCTTGTGTATATTTCATTTAAAATATCCTACTTGGGCCGGGCGCGGTGGCTCAAGCCTGTAATCCCAGCACTTTGGGAGGCCGAGACAGGCAGATCAGGAGGTCAGGAGATCGAGACCATCCTGGCTAACATGGTGAAACCCCGTCTCTACTAAAAAAATACAAAAAACTAGCCGGGCGAGGTGGCGGGCGCCTGTAGTCCCAGCTACTCAGGAGGCTGAGGCAGGAGAATGGCATAAACCTGGGAGGCGGAGCTTGCAGTGAGCTGAGATCCGGCCACTGCACTCCAGCCTGGGCGACAGAGCGAGACTCCGTCTCAAAAAATAAAATAAAATAAAATAATAAAAAATAAAATAAAATAAAATATCCTACTTGTTATATGTTGTGCTTCTTGTAGTTGTGGATTCACATCTTCAGTCACTTCTAGAAAATTCACAACTGTCGTCCCTTCAAATATTGCCTCTTCTCCATTTAACAGCTATATTGAGATATAACTTATATATCATACAATTCACCCATTTAAAGTATACAGTTCAATGGTTTTAATATGTTCATGGGGCTGTACAACCATTACCACAGTCAATTTTAGATTTTCCTTACCTCAAAAAGAAACCTTGAAGCCATTAACAGTCACTCCTCTATTCCTGTCAACCCCATCCCACACTCCTGCTGACCTAGGTACCCCAATCTAGTTTTTTTCTCTATGGATTCGCCTATTCTAGGCACTTAATATAAATGGAATAATATAATATATGGTCTTTGGTGACTGGCTTCTTTCACTAAGCAAAATGTCTTCAAGGTCTATGCATGTTGTAGCATGTATCAGTACTCCATTCCTTTTTCTTGCCAAATAATATTCCATTGTATGAATGCATCACATTTTACCCATTTGTCAGTTGATGAACATTGGAGTTATTTCCAGTTATTGACTATTATGAATAATGCTGCCATAATGCTATTTTGAAATAATCCTGTTGATTTGTGTACAAGTTTTTATGTGGACATAAGTTTTTATTTCTGTTGGGTATATAACTAGGAATGGAATTGCTGGATTATAATGTTAAGTGTTAAACTGTACATTTAACATTTTCAAAAACTGTTAGTGTTTTCTACAGCAGTTGCACCATTTTACATCCCCACCAGCAATGCATGAAGGGTTTCAGTTTCTCCATACCCTCACCAACACTTACTTATTTGTTTAGAGACAAGGTCTGTCTCTGTCACCAAGGTTGGAGTGCAGTGGGGTGATCATAGCTCACTGCCAGTTTGAACTCCTGGGCTCAAGTGACCCTTCCACCTCAGTCTCCCTAGTAGCTGGAACTACAGGCACATGCCACCATTTTTTTTTTTTTTTGTAGAGACAGGGTTCTCACTATATTGCCCAAGCTGGTCTCGAACTCCTGGGCTCAAGCCATCCTTCAGCCTCAGCCTTCCAAAGCACTGGGTGTGAGCCGCCAAGCCTGGCCACAGCACTTATTATTATCAGACATTTTAACTATAGTCATGTTCATTGGGTGTGAAGTGGTATCTGATAATCACTTTGATATGCAGTTTCCTGATGAGGAATGATATTGAGCATCTTTTCATGTGCTTATTGGCCATTTGCACATCTTTGGAGAAATGTCTACTCAGATCCTTTGTTCATTTTTAATTGAGCTATTATTATTTTTATTTAGTTGTAAGAGTTCTTTATATATTCTGGATATGAGTTCCTTATCAGAAGTATGATTTGCAAATATTTTCTGCCAACCTACAAAAGTAGGTTGTCTTTTAACTGTGTTGATGGTTTCCTCTGAAGCACGAGTTCTTAATTTTTATAAAGTCCAGTTTATCAACTTTATCTTTGGTTGCTCATATTTTTTTGGTGTCATATCTAAGAAGATTTTGTCTAAATTGAATTCATGATCTTCTCCATTGTTTATATCAATGCTTTGCTACCTTGGCTGCCCGTTAGGATCACCTGGGGAGTTTAAAAAATTCCTAAGTCCAGGCTGTGCTCCAGACAAATTACATCTGAATCTCCTAGGGCAGGTCCTGGAGATTCAGGTAATTCCAATGTGCAACCAAGGTAGAGCACTCTGCTCTATACTCCTCTGGGATTCCAAATGAACATACATTATAACTTTATATCACTTCATATTGCTTATCCTCTCTTTCACATGTTTCATTTACTTTATTTCTCTGCGTTGCATTCTAGATATCTTCTTTAGATTTATCCTTCAGTTTACCAGTTCTCTCTTGAGCAGTGGTGTTTCATCTGCTGTCAAGTACATTCATTGAATTTTATATTTATCAATTTTAGTTATCTTTTCTGTAAGTTCCAGGTGATCCTTTTTCATGGTTTTATATTGCTTGCCAAGTTTTGTGATTTTTACCTGTTTTTGAAGTAGTAAATGGATTTTTTATTCTATATCTTGTAATTTCAGTCTTGGAAGTCCTCAGTGGTCTAATTTTCTTGTTTGTTGTTTCTGCAGACTGTCACTCATGGTGGCTTGCTTCCTTGGGTCTTTCATCTTTCACCATGCAATTTAGGCAACACACATTTGATTGATTTAAATGTGTGTTGCCTAACTTGAGGATGTTTCCCCACAGAGATTTGTGTTTGCTGCTTCCGGGAGCCAGAGACACTGCTAATCTGGGACCAGTCTAGCCTTCTTCTAGGTTCCCTGGCTTAATGCAGGAGATACCAACATTTGCCATCAGGGCAGCCTTTCCTTGCTTACCACATATATTTTAGCTCAAGTTTTTTTGTTTTGTTTTGCTTTGTTAGGAGACCTTGAGGTTTCTCCTACTTTCTTTGAGCCTAACTATGTATTGGCAAATAAGTTTTATAAAGGATATGCAGTATCTGGTCAATTATAATAATCTGTCTTTTGTAAGATGCATTTTTATGTACCAGTAAGAAAGAGAAAAATCACTGTCAATCAAAATGACACAATACTGTCTTATCACTTAGGATTTTATACTTATTGAAGGACAAGTATAACTTATCTTTTAAAGTTATTTAGACATTGATTTTTTTCATGTATCACTCATGTGTATACCTAACAGAAAAATATAAGCAAGATAAATTTGTTAAGATACTCATAAAACTTTCCTACAGTTGGACTTCTTCAGTTCTGAATCCCTTCTTCCTCAGTCACTGATTTCCATGATTTTTCACAAAGTATCTTTCTTTGTACCATCGAAAGCAGTAGTGATGCAGAATTTCTTAAAAGAGTGTTCCACTTTGTCTGTGGCATTTTTTTCCCAAGTAGTTGACACCTACTTTGAAGTTTTTGATGCACATGCACAGACCACGAGAGTCACGTCCTACTGCCTCCTGACCGATAGTGATTTTGATGTATATTCCAATTTCAAAGATGTTAAGTTTTTTTTTTAAAAGAAGTGTATCTTGGAATTGATAAAATTATGTAGTTTTTTTATGATAGGAAAAGGGACTTCGAAGTATCTAGACTAGTGCTACTCAAAGTATGGCTTGCAGGCCGGTGCCATTCTGCAAATTTGTTACTAGTCTAAGGATGTAAGTATAGAAATTTGAAGTAAGCACTTAGGAACTTTATGAACAATTAGACTGAGTAATTAGGCTGAGTTTTCTCTGGTAATTTCTCTGGTAATGTGTCAGTATGTTATTTTGTGAAAATACCAGTCCATAATGGATTAGATATTTAAATAAAAAACAAGACTATTGCTTCACCAATGATAGTTTGAATACTGTTGATCCCAGTGGTTCTGAAATTTTAGTGTTCATCAGAGTCACTTGACCCAGACTGATAAAACACAAGCTGTTGGGCCTTACATAGGTCTAGGGTAGGGTGGGATAATTTGCATTTCTAACAAGTTGCTAGGTGATGCCAGTGCTGCTGATCCAAGGACCATACTTTGAGAACCACTGCCCTAGACCACTATAATGCTGGCAGCAGAAATTTTGCCAATGGTTTCCGGCTTAATTTGTAGAACACAAAGTCCTGATGCTCTCTTGGAAAGTTCCAGCTTCCAGCGATCACTCTTTAGTGAAGTTAGAATAACTTCTTTAAAACTCAGTTTAATCTCCCCTCCTTGATACACTGTTCAGAGCACCACAACATACAGTGGCACAATCACTGTAGGCTGCAGCGTATATGTGATCATGTTTGGTTAGATGTTTACAGTCTTCTTAGAAGAGCGAAACATGACCTTTATTTTTCAAGTGAATTGGTGCTATGATGGGTATAATTAAACTCCAGTTCTGAGAATTCTGTGGGCACTCTGTTGACAGCATTCTAGAAACTGGCTGCTTAAGTAGCACAAATATCCAAAGTAACCCTTTCCAGTAGTATAAACCAGGCAGCCTGCCAGACTTCTGAGATATTTGTGTTGGCTCATCAAGGTGACAGGAAGAAGTTTGTTTATAAAAGATCGGCATTGCGTATCCATGACATGCTTCCCGGAAACAAATATTGTTATCATTGTCATCTTAAAGAATAAAGTAGCCCCCCCTTATCCTCAGTTTCACTTTCTGTGGTTTCAGGTGCCTTTGGTCAACCACAGTCTGAAAATAGGTGAGTATAGTACAATAAGATATTGAGAGAGAGAGAGGGAGACCACATTCACATAACTTTTATTACAGTTTATTATTTTAATTGTTCTATTTTATTATTGGTTATTTTTGTTAATCTCATACTATGACAAATTTATAAATTAAACTTTATTATAGGTAGTTATGCATAGAAAAATAACAGTATACATGGGTTTCAGTAGTACTTGGGGTTTCAGGCATCCACTGGGGATCTTACCCCTATGGATAAGGATGGACTAGAGTATATATCAACCTCAGAGACCTTAATAAATGACCCATTAGGGAAAAATTAATATCATTGGATGAGTCAAATATATTAATTATTGGCACCACAGGCAGAGTAACCTTCCTTCTTGCCACCATGGCAAATACTGCTAATCTTTTCGGTGTCCACAGGCAACATCTGTAGCTCCCTGAATATTAGATGATGTATGCCTTTCACTAGGATGGGAATAATTAACATCCTGGTATTTTAACCTACTATGAACCTTATTAGAGTACTAATTCAGTACTTCTCAAACTTTCATGCACCTGAATCACTTGGAGAACTTGTTAGAGGGCTGGGATGGGGCCTGAGATTCTGCATTTCTTTTAAGTTCCTAGTTGGTATCTCTGTTCCTGGTCTGAGGACCAAGTGTTAATCGACAAGATGCAAAACACTTTTGAACCCCTGCTTTTGTAAGGTCACCTGTCTGACCAACTAGCAAGTGGGACAGTTGTATAACCCTTTACTGGAAGCTTAGCCCACTCACCCAAACTGGTTATGGCCTGTGTCCTTATGCCACTCAGTAAAAACATTCAGCTGACACTAGGGATACTATTCATGTTGGAAACCACTCCTTTTATGTCTATATCCTTTAAGATCATTTTACCTTGGGCATGAAAAATGTCAAATTTATTTCCATCAGAAAATGCTGTTTGGTGGGGGAAGAGTTGTCGTGAATAGCATATTGTGGGTAAATGCATAGCATAGTATCAGAGAAAAGCCCCCAAATACTAAGGAAAGATAAAAGATTCAGCCTCTGTGATATGCCACTTAATGATATCCTCAGAAAGCCACAGCTTTCCCTTGTAAATTTCAACTTATGATCAATGATCAGTGGTGCATGGGATGAGTACTGCTTTAATAAAATGATAATTTCATTGCTTGCTTTGGTCTTGGGTGAAACTCGAGTGACATGATATTATTAATGAGTCTGTGTGCAGTCATGGCTCATTGTGGATACTTAGTATGCTTCTATTCTCTAGGAGCACATTACAGTAAACTAAAAAGAATTATTTTAAACAATGAAATCTACCCAAATCTGAGGGCAAATGCTGGATTCCTTTCCTGTATGAATGTCAGTTAGCAGTGCTTTCAGCTGCAAGTGATAGAAAATATGACTTACAGTGCCTTAAAATAGGGTTATTTTTCTAATATATAAAAAAGTCTGGAAGTTGGTGGCTGCTAGCAAATGAGTTCAATGAGTTGGTGATATCAAGGCCAGTGTCTCTGGACTTCATTGCCTTTTTTGCCTTATGGTTGCAGATGATGTGTGGAAGCTCCAGATACCATGTCTATGTTCAAGGCAGGAAGAAGAGTGAAGTCTGTACCAGATATGTCTGAACTTATCAGGAAAACAAAAGCTATCCAAAAAATCTCCAGCAAATTTCTTTCTATATCTATTGAGCAGAACTGTTACATGGCCATGCAAGGGAACCTGGAAAACTTGCATTTATCTGGCCTACCTTGAAAAATATTGGGGTCCTATTAGCAAGAAAGAAGGGAGAGATTGCTACTGGGTAGGCAACAAACTGGTGCCATGCCAAAAGTAACTAGAAGTAAAATTTCCCTGCATGATGTGATTAAACTTTGTTTTTAGCAGAATGCAATAATCATTTCTAGGAAAAAGAGTGAGTGTATTGGGGCAGGTCGGGAGGTTTGGTAGAGGGAAGAAGCAAAGGTCAAACAACATTTTGACATCCAAACTCCACTCCCTCCCAGTGAGATATATATATATATATATATATATATAGTTTTGAAGTAACAAACTATACCTGAATTCAAAAGGAAAGGCAAACAGACATCATGTTATGCATGTAAAGCAGTTTGCAAATTCAACAACAGAATTTCTAAATTCATAATTTCTAAAGTCATAATTATGGCAGCTCCCCTTATTCTGTAGTCTTATTAGAAAGTTCAAGTATTAAACAGCTTGTGTTGTCAGCTTAATGAATCCCTAATGATTTTGAAAGAAAACTCTGTACCATTAATTATTATTAGAATGCCTCTTGGGACACTTCAAGATTCCATTTTTGATAAGAAGCAATCTATACGGTCTTTTCCTAAGAATGAAGCAGCATAAAACATGAAAGTCTTGGGGTGTATTTCTTTAAAAATTTTTCTTTAGACATTGATTATTTAAATAATAAATATTTCTCTAATGATGTTAGTATATATTTGTTTTTGATTTTTTAGTCAATGTTCTGCATCAACTAAAGTTAATTAGATCTGTACTGGAGTAGGATTTTATACATAGTTGAGCCTGGAAAACTGTTTTTGTCCCCGTCTTCATTTAATCTTATTAAAATAATTTAATCACTAGGAGATAACTCTTCTTTTGAAATTGAGGAAAAATACAATCTTGGTTGGAGGGGTAATTTTTTTCCTCTTAATTAAAAACAGCATGTACAGTCAAAATCAGTCTTTTCAGCTTGGTTTTGTAACATTTTGAAGGTGATTGCCTTGTTTAATCCTTTCTCTGTGCTGTTTCTGAATTAGCTCATACCTTTGTTATCTGTAGTCTAGTCACTGGATGAAAAGGAATGATTTCTGTGTTGTGTAGATTTTAGAATTTCAGGAGAAAAGTGAGATAAAAGAAAAATTTTAATTTTGTTTCACTGATCTAAAGGAAATAGAAGTGTTTTACAGATTCCTATAGGAAGTCTGGCAGGGAATGTCAATTGTGAAAAGATATAGGTGGGCTATTTTCGATAGATCTTGAATCAGGAGATTAATTCTTACTAGAGAATCACTTTCCTGCTTCCAAAAGAAAATGTGAAATAACTTGTGCCAGGATCTAAAAGATGAGCAGGGTCCTGATGGGACAATGTGGTAGAGATATCAGAAACTAGATCTTCCAGGAGTTTTATGCATGCCTCAGAGTGAATGAGCTGAATCCAGACTGTGGGAGATGTGAACATTGAAGTGGAGTGCTGTATTCTAACTTCCCATTGGTTCCACTGCCCCTTTGTTGACATATTTGTAAGTACTACTCCCTCTTTTGTGTCTACACAGAACTTGGCACTTTGGGTCCTAAGCACTGCCAGTGCTGAGAGTTCTTTGAGAGCAGACCCAAAACCTCAAACCCGAAAGGGTAAGGAGTATATCCTGTCTTGTTTTCCACCATACTTGGTGTTCAATGAATTGATGAATGAAGAACCCCACTGTGGTTCTTAGACTTGTGTTTGTATTTCATTTTAAGATCTACATTCTCATTGACAAATCATGCCTACATTCCACTGCACTTTAGTCAACTTGTATTGAGAGACCCCTTGGTATGACTTTGAAAAATTATTGGAATATCTTGAACTTTTCTTTTCAGAGCACAATGATTAGTGGGGATACCTTGTGCAGAAGAAAAGGGAAAAAAGGTGGCGGGGATAGGGAAAAAGAAAAAATTGTTGAAGTTGATAGGCATGGGCATATTCAGGTTTTAAATTAACTTTATAAGTTGCTGCCTAAGAAATATACCAAAGAAATGGGCAGTTCTGCTATTATTGGGAGATGAAAATATTATCTTACCTCTACAAAATGAGGCTGCAATATTGAAACAATGCCAGCTTCCCTGCTGGGCAGCCTGCCGACATTTCACTTAGGCACTGAGTTCTTTCTCAGCTACTCTGGCATCTGTGCCCTTCCTGCTGTTCCCCACTTTGCCAAAGGCTCAGCCTCCCTGAGCCATGTGAGAATCTGCCCTTTGTTGTACTTGAGCAGAGAATGTTCCCAACATTTCATTTGCTCTTCTCCTGGAGAGCTGGAGGGGAAGAGAGAAGCAGTGTGACAACTGTTGTACTCTCAAGCCAAAATGTCAGAGCTGTTCTGAAGCTAAGCACCCCATCTTTGAAGTCAGTGGCCTCCCTCCAAGTCTTTCTGGCTTTGAAATGGCAGTCAGATCTGCATTTGTCCTGTGAGGTGCTGTAAGAGGTTCTGCAGTGGTTTTAGATTCGGAGATCTTGTTATGAGTCATCTGGAGAACTTTTTCAGAGATATTCCACCGTGGGCACATGTGTCAGTTATTACTGGTGCATAACAAATGACCTCAAAACTGAGTGGCTTAGGTTTTGTTTATTATTATTGTTCATATGTCTATAGGTCACCTGATAGTTCTGGTGAGCTGAGTCAGACTTGGCTTATTTGGGTTGGGTTTGCACATGTGTCTGCAGTTAGGTGAAAAGTCAGCTAACACTGGCTGGCCCGGCACAGGCTCACTTACAAGTTTTTCAGCTATCCAGCTATTGACTGGTGTGACGGGGTGGCACAAAATCAAGAGCAGGAATGGAAGCATGCAAAGCCTCTTAAGACTTAAGTTTGGAAGTGTTGCACTGTCACTTCTGCTGCATTTGGTTGAACAAAGCAAGTCATGTAGCCAGTTCGAACAAAGCAAGTCATGTAGCCAGTTCAGTTGTGAAGGGTAGACAACTGGATTCCACTTTTTGATGGAAGGAGCTACAAAGTAAAATAGCAAAAGTCATTGATGCAGAGAGGGAAAGACTTTGTGGCAGCCTTTGCAATTTTTCACAGCATGTGGTCTCAGAGGCAGCATGAAATGAGAGATGCATTGAGATGTGTGGATGTGTGTTCTCGGTTTCTACATTTCTGTGAAGTGTGAGATGTGTGTGCTGGAGAAGGGGAGGGACAGATGCTGAGGAATATATCACACCCCTCTATCTCCTTTGCCGCCATCATCTTTTATTAGGGCTGCCACAAATAATCCCAGACAGCTTTCTTTACAAGTATCATGGACCATTTATCCTTACGCCTCCAAAGGGCCAATGTTAGGTATTAAACTGCAGATTGAGGCCACAGTGGATATGGTGTTATTCAGTTATGTGCTTTTGCTATTTGCTGTTCTTTTGAAAGGCAAAACAAAACAAAACAAAACTGGATAGTGATTATGCAACCACATTATTAAGCTAGTATATTGTTGCTTTTGACGTAGTTCCCACCTTAAAACTGAAATACAATGACTCAACTTCTGAGATTTCCTTCTTAGACCAATGCAAGTATACAGCCCACTTAACAACTATGAAGGTCGGTGATACACATCTTTGGTATATTCATCTCACCCCTGACTTCATTTTAGTTATCCTACTCTTATTTTGATTTCTTATTATCCTCATGATGGCCCACAGGGCCCTAAAAGATGAGCAACAGCCCTTCCTGGCATTACCTCCCTGACCTCATGTCCTACCTATGTCCCCCAGGCTTCTACTGCTCCATACACACAGGCCTCCTTACTGTTCCTGAAACACAGGTACACTCCCCTCTTAAGGCCTTTGCATGAGCTGTGCCCTCTGCCTAGAAAACATCACCTGGCTGATATGCTCATCTCCTTCAAGTATTCGATACAATGACACCTTTTTGACGAGACCTACATGGAACCCTCTTATTTAATAAAACACACTGCCACGCTCTCACCACATCTCAGTCCTCCTTCCCTGCTCTGCATTTTCTTTTTTTCTGAACACTGATCACCTTCTAGCATACTAGACAGCTTGTTCATTTATAATATAAATTTTGTATTGTCTGAACCTCCTCTTCCTGTGTTTTGGAGATCCCCAAGACCACCCCCCAGGATCAGTGAGTCACTGGGAGAACTCAAAGGACTCATATGGTTATAGCCACAGTTATGATTTATTACAGTGGAAGAACACAAAGCCATATCAGCAAAGAGAGAAGGTGCATGGATTGAAATACTGGGGAAACCAGCACAGGCTTCCAAGGGTCCTCTCCCAGTGGACTCACATAGGATGCACTTAATTCCCCTACCAATGGGTTATGACAATATATATGAAGTGTTGTCTACCAGAGAATTCTATTAGAGACTCAGTATCCAGGTTTTTATTGGGGACTGGTAACATAGGCACCCCCTGCCCAACATGTATCAAAATTCCAGACTCCCAGAAGGAAAGTAGGTGTTCAGCGTAAGTCACATTGTTTGCATAATTTAGGTGCAGTGAGCCAGTCTTACCAGTCCTGGGAATGGTCGTCCCACAATTCAAGTTCCCAAATGCCAGCTAAGGACCAACCTTGCAAGCAGGGCTTTTGAAGAATAGCATTCCCAGTGCTGCTATGTTAACACACTTCTCTACACTGTGCAGGAATATCAACTCTTTGAGGACAGAAATCTTTGTTTTGCTCCGTGATGCATCCCCTAAAACCGGTGCCTGGCACAAAGTAGGTGTGCAGTAAGTATTTGTTGAATGAATAGATGAAACCCAGACCCTTGAGTTAACTGTCTCCATAGCAGAAATAACGCACAAAGGAGGAACAAGCTCCTGATTTACCCCCACGAGGCTTTACCTGAATCAGCAGTCCCACATACATGTACTCCTGCCCAGATATCTCCCTGTCCAAGGAGCCTGAAACAAGCTCAGCTTCCACACCCTAATCTGATCCTCTGATTATTTCACATGTAAGTCTATCTATTCAACAGTGTTTCAAACACTTATGATGGAATTATGCAGCATACAAGCTGGAAGAAAGTCTTCTCCATTAAGAGCCCATTTGCTCAGATGCAACATGTTCAGAATAACCTAGTTAGTTGCTTAGCGAGGGTCTAGTTCTCTTCATCTTTTTTTTCTCTTCACCACATTTGTTTTATGCCATCCACAGTGCCTAGCATTGTGCTAAATTAATGCAATATTGCCTTTAAACATTTCTTTGTACTGAAAACTGGCTTGGGGAGATCATTTGACTTTACCAGTGGCTGGTTGTGACCTTTATGTCAGCAATTTCTCAGTTTCTTCTTCTAATGTTTATTTTTAAAGGTGAAAGTGCCAAGTTAAATGATTCCCCTCTCCCACAACATACATTTCCTTCTTCTCTTTCTAATTCCTGAACCATTTTTCATTGTGACTATGTAAGCTCTTCCATTTACCTATTATCAGTGACTCTTTAGGTAAAAATCTCATTTTTCATTCTCTGTGCCATCAGTAATAGAAGGATTAAGCTAATTTCAAAGCTACTTGTGTCAGGATTTCATCCAGTCTGGAAAGTCTATCTATGTCATCACAGGTTTGCTTGTCACATTCTGAAGTTTGACAAATTGATGGAATGAATCATTTGTTGAAATTCAACAAAGAGCACCCAGCCCATGTTCTATGTCTCTGCTTAAGATTAATCTCAGCTCAATATTACCAAATTGAATTTATCAGCAGAAAAAAAAGAAATATTTTCAAAATGAATATCATAGTACCAGCTTAGAATATAAATCTTACATACCATTTGTCATCAAAATTGTTTTAATGTTATTGCAAGAATGTGTTGAAATATTCCTACCAATAGAATATGCTAGGTTGGCATCTTAATAACAACTCTAATGCTGAGTCATTTTGTATAGGGAGAATATTTTTATGAATGGAAGAGGAATTATGAATCTATTCTTAGGTCAAATAAAAAATAATTGCACATCAAAATTCCTGGGCTGATCAGATGAATTAATGTTCTGGCTGAGAAATGACAAATTCTGAGGGAGATAAACTGTCAGGGCGCATTTACCAGCAACTTTAACAAATGATTTGGTCTTGACAGAAATGTTTTAAGTACAGCTTCTAACTGTTTAAGGTATTTAGTCATTTTGACAAGACTGGGTTAGCCATTCCTGAAACTTTAAAAAATCTGACATGAAAAAAATGGAACCGTGTGCCAAGATATTACAGTACTTAGCTAGTGCTTCGGGGGCAATGACTTTGTTACTTCCTAGAACTAGTAAAAAGCCTTAAACACTTTGTTTCCCAGGTCCTTCATTATATAGATGAGAAAACCAAAGTCCAGAGAGAAGGGCATACAGTAAACTAATAGCAGAACACAGAACGGAACTCAGGTCTTTTGGCTTTTAGGTCACTGTATCATTCTAATTCAATTTTATGTTTTAAGGCAGTGGTTCTCACAATCCAGCAGGCGTCAGAATCACCTGGAGGGCTTGCTAATACAGAGATTGCTGGGCCCTACCTCAGAGTTTCTGTTTCCATGGGTCTGGGATAGAGCCAGAGAATTTACATTTCTATCAAGTTCCCAAGGAATGGTGATGGTGTGGCTCCAGTGATCATACTGAGAACCACTGGTCAAAGGGATAGCAGGGATAGTCGGGAAAATAAGAATAAATGTGGAATTTCCTGCAGAAGGGGAAATCTTTGATTGGAGCAAGTATTTTACTAAGTATTAGTAATCAGGGAATGGAAGGGTCTGTTAGTAAGTTTACTTTTCCTATTGCCCTTGTAATTATTACTAGATAAGGTTTTCACTGTTGGCACAAATGCCTCAGAAATTTCTTGCGTGACTCAGAATTATGACCCACTGGGGACAATGATTAATTGTAAATACTTCTTGAGAATCCAAATCCTCACTAAAAAATTATCAAATTGCCTTTACTCATCTTGAATATTCACATTAACATAGGAAAAAAGAGAACCAGAAATGATGACTGAAAACGAGCAAAATGGGTAATTGAGTTGACAAAGAGAATTAAACTTAAAACAAGAATTTGATTCCCTCAGATTTTGTTTGTCTGGGCCAGTTAACAAATTTATTGTCAGAAATGTGCTTTAAGTTTTCCTTGGTGCTAAGAATGGGAAGATTTCCTGATACTAAGATTAACTCTAAAAAACAAATTCCCACTGAGAGTCTAAGCACATATTTTCATTAATATACAGTTTATTTCCAGTTTTTTTCTGTTTTTATCTTTTGGTCAGTATTCATTAGCTAGTTACATTCAAGTACATGCTTTACAATATATTGAGACAAAATTTTTAGGTAAATTGGTGGTAGCAAGCTTCCTTCCTGTTTCCTTTCAGCAACCTTCCACCTGCTAAAAAGAAATCCATATTTGCCTACTTAGATGCCCTCTTTATTGTACCTTTCACCCTCCTAGAGAAGGAAAAAATACTCCTTGTTGATCTGGAGGCTAAACTAAAGTTTTGGGAGAAAGGGAGAATAAAACTTAAATGGATTCTGGGGCTTGAGAAAGCACTGATGTGTAAAAGGCCCTGAAGCAGCTATGAGGGACAAAGGAGTTGGAGAATCAGGAAAGGGTATGAGGAAGTGTTATTATGGATTAAGAATGGATTTCTATTATTGTACTTTGAAAGCCAAGTAAAGAAAGAACTGCTTTTTAATTATCTGTAAATGCTAAAAGAGATACTGCACTGAGATTGGGCCACATGGGTCCTTGAATTTAAGTTTACCCAAAGAACCTAAGACTCAATCTCTGCCCTAGTAACATTTGTTTCTTAGAGGGAATCAAGGGAATCCATGGAAAATTAAGTTTCCAAGAAAACCAGAGTGGATGGGATACCAAAAAACCCACTACGCATATCTATCAAGTAACAAATATTTACAGTCACATGAAAGCCCTTGCAGTTGGTGAGATGTGAAACTTTCCCTATTGCTACAGCAGACTTAGTAAAGAGGTAGGGGCATGCAGATTGAGGGGAGAACCTGAGAGTACAGGCTTCATAAAGTGGAAAATATACTGTGACTTTAAAAAAATAATGTTTTGGTAAAACCCTGAGTCAGCTTTCCATTATTGGGAAACTAAGTGGTATCAGTTATCTACTGCTGCATAACAAACCACCTAAAAACTTAGTAGTTCAAAATAATGGAAACCATTTATTTTGCTAGAAAATATGCAGTTTGAGTGGGATTTGGCAGGATAGTTCGTCTCTGCTCCTTCTGTTATTAGCTGAGGGGCTCAACTTGGGGCTAGAGGAACCATTTTTAAGATGCTCATTCACATGGGTGGCAAGTTGGTACTGGTTGTCTGCTGGGAATTCATCTGGGGTTAGAAGCCTTGGTTCTTCCCTGTATTGGCCTTTCCATAAACTGATTGGGCTTTCTCATTGCATGGTTGCTGAATTAAGTGAGCATGAAGGGGTGGCCTGCCCCTCCGCACCTGTGGGTGTTTCTCGTTAGGTGGAATGAGAGACTTGAGAAAAGAAATAAGACACAGAGACAAAGTATAGAGAAAGAAAAGTGGGGCCCAGGGGACCGGCGCTCAGCTTACAGAGGGCCCACGCCGGCCGCGGTCTCTGAGTTCCCTTAGTATTTATTGATAATTATCTTTACCATCAAAAAGATAAGGGAGTAGCTGGACAATAGGATCATTTTAGGGAGAAAATCAGCAGTAAAACATATGAACAAGGATCCCTGTGACATGAATAAGTTTAAAGGAAAATTCTGTGCCTTGATATGCATATGCAAACATCTCCATAAACCTTTTAGCAGCATTGCTCCAGCAAGTCCCACCTTATTCCTAAAGGCGGTTTTCTCCTTGCTCAGTAAACAAAGCATACAATCGGGTTTTACACGGAGATGTTCCATTGCCCAGGGACGGGCAGGAGACAAATGCTTTTCTCTTACTTGAGATTAAGAGAATGGTGATGACCTTTAACCAGCAAGCAGCCTTTAGGCACTTGTTTAACAAAGCACATCCTGCACAGCCCAATGTCCATTAAACCTTGAGTCACCACAGCACATGTCTCTTGCAAGGACAAGGTTGGGGGTAGGGTCACAGATTAACAGCATCTCAAATACAGAACAAAATGGAGTCTCTTATGTCTACTTCCTTCTATATAGACACAGTAACAGGCTGATCTCTCTTTCTTTTCCCCACATGAGCATTCTAAGAGAATATAGCAAAAGTGCTTGACGTTTCATGACCTAGCCTTGGATATCATAAAATGTCAGATAATCACACAGCAATCACAGTGACCATTGAGGCTCAAGGGGAAAGAGAGTGGCAATGTGCTATAAAAGCATGTGGATGGGCTGTTGTAGCCATTTTTGGATAATACAGTCTGCCACACAGGGGACCCTAAGGCATGTTCTATGTTTTCAATTAGTATTTACAACAGCCAAAGAGATGGCTCAGTGTTTCTCATCTTGCTCCTTTTTCTCCCTCTATCCCCATAGATAGAATGCTTGGCCCTTACTACAAGGCCAGTCCCAGATGCAAGCCTACTTTTCCCCCCATCTTTGTTCCTGAGGCCAATTTTGGCCACTTTTAAACACTTCAGGTCACAGAGCTGAGAAGGAGACAGTCAAAAAAGAATTAAATAAGAGAAGCAGAAGTTGCAAGTATTTATCAATGGCTTTTCTAACCAACAGTGGCCCTCTCTGACACCCTAAGAGATTCACCAAGATTAGAACTTCACCTATAGTAGCCACCACATTTATTATACTGTATATAGTCCTTATCTTAGTTTGGGTACCCCCAAAGTACATCCTGAGACAAGGATTTGGGAGTAAGTAGTTTGTTTGACAGGTCATCCCAGGAAACATAGTGAGGGAGTGGAAAATGAGGTTGGGCAGGGAGGAAAGCCAATAAAGAGTGTGATAATAAGCAGGTTACCCCCATGAACAACTAGGGCTCGAGCCCATGGAGACTCTTGATGGATGGTGTAGAACACACCCAGAGTTGTCCCTTAGAAGGAATTAGGAAAGTAGAGTATTTATCCACCAATCCCTGTCCCTCACTGGTTGGGGGCATTCACTCTGACACTTGCAGCTTGTCCTGTACCCAGCCCAAACATACTCATGAAGCCAAACAAAGACTTTAGGCAGAGTGAACAAATCTTTTCATTATCTTTCATATGATGCTTCTGGATAGACCAAAACAGAAAGCAGAGCACTGATTAGCCTTCTCTCCTCCTCTCCTCCAATGGGTATCCTCATACCTTGGCCATATCCTCTGCTCCATGGCTGTGGTGCGTTTTTTGATCCTCCGTCCAAGCTATAATTTGAGATATCTTTGCTCCTTTGTCATACTCCATCCTTGCCACGAATGTAGGCGTAGTCATCCTGTCATTTTAAACAAGGAGGATAGGGCCTGTGGTCCCCTTTTGGTGTGGAAAGTGTAAAGGTTCCCTGAATGGCCAGGGTCAAGGTAGCAACCAGTAGTTATAGATAAAGGATGCATAAGGGAAAGGAAAGGACTAATATAGACCAGTGTTTTTTTTTTTGTTTGTTTTTTCTTTTTTTTTTTTGAGACGGAGTCTCACTCTGTCGCCCGGGCTGGAGTGCAGTGGCCAGACCTCAGCTCACTGCAAGCTCCGCCTCCCAGGTTCACGCCATTCTCCTGCCTCAGCCTCCCGAGTAGCTGGGACTACAGGCGCCAGCCACCTCGCCCGGCTAGTTTTTTGTATTTTTTGGTAGAGACGGGGTTTCACCGTGTTAGCCAGGATGGTCTCGATCTCCTGACCTTGTGATCTGCCCGTCTCGGCCTCCCAAAGTGCTGGGATTACAGGCTTGACCCACCGCGCCCCGCCTAGACCAGTGTTTTTAAAGTGAAGCTCCCAGGCCGCCAGCATAACTGGACTGCTTGATGTAAATTTATGCCAAGAAGCAACAGACTGAGGAGTTTCAGAGCATAGGCGTTGGAGCCAGAGTGCCAGAGTTTGAATCTCTGAGCTATTTACTAGTTGTGTGACCTCAGGAAATTACTTGAGCCTTCTGTGCCTCATTTTCCTTATCTGTAAAATGCACCTAGGTCATATGACTGTTTTGTGGATTAGGTGACATAGAATGTGAAATGAATGTGGTATAATGCCTGCCAATTTCTAAGTGCTCAATAATGTACCTTTTTTTTTTTTTTTGAGATGGAGTTTCGCTCTCGTTGCCCAGTGGTGCGATCATACGGTGGTGTGATCTCGGCTCACTGCAAGCTCTTTCTCCCAGATTCAAGTGATTCTCTTGCCTCAGCCTCCTGAGTAGCTGGGATTACAGGCATGGGCTATGAGGTCTGGCTAATTTTCTGTGTTTTTAGTAGAGACGGGTTTCACCATGTTTGGCAGGCTGGTCTCGAACTCCTGACCTCAGGTGATCCACCCGCCTTGGTCTCCCAAAGTGCTGGGATTACAGGCGTGAGCCACAATGCCTGGCCTATTGTTTTTGTTATTATTTCTAGTTCATATCCTAGACATAGTGAATCATAATCTATGAGAATGGACCCTGGAAATCTGCATTTCTAACCCCACTTCCCCATGTGATTTATATGTATCCTGAAGTTTGAACACCAGTGCTCCAAGCTGAGAGGCCAGGAGAGAGATCAGGTGATGTCAAGACAGGATTGATTAACATAGTTACATCTCATTTCCCCAGCAACTTTGGGAAATTAGGAGTTTCCTATAAGTGAGTTCTCCATATGGCTGAGACTGTTCTCTTTAAACACTCAATCTCAAAAGTTAACACTTGATGTATTATGCTTAACTGTAAATGATATATCACATGCTTACACAGAGAATTCTGGAAGGTAGTATTATAATAATATTTTTGGAGTGACTTAGTTATCATCAGACAGCCAGGCAGATAGCAAATATTTATTGACTGTTTCACTCTGTCCCCTCGTTTTGGTTGGTGCTGAAGATACAAAGATGAACAGGACCAAATCCCTGCTTTCAAGAGTTTCACTCTCTAGTAGAAGAGAGATCAGGAAATGTTGATACAGTGAGAGAAGTGATAGAATAGAAAGCTGTTTTGAGCTTTATTACAGGGAATTCCTAACACAGCTATAAAAGTGGGAAGGATATGTTACCCTGATGTTGAGCCCCCTGAGTGCTTGGGCCTGCTATTTTTTTTTTTTTTTTTTTTTTGAGACGGAGTCTCGCTCTGTTGCCCAGGCTGGAGTGCAGTGGCCGGATCTCAGCTCACTGCAAGCTCCGCTCCCGGGTTTATGCCATTGTCCTGCCTCAGCCTCCCGAGTAAGCTGGGACTACAGGCGCCTGCCACCTCGCCCAGCTAGTTTTTTGTATTTTTTAGTAGAGACGGGGTTTCACCATTTTAGCCAGGATGGTCTCGATCTCCTGACCTCGTGATCCACCCGTCTCGGCCTCCCAAAGTGCTGGGATTACAGGCTTGAGCCACCGCGCCCGGCCGGGCCTGCTATCTTACAGCTACTATGTCTCTCCTTTGCTGTCAATTGACACTCCCTGTTTCTATCAATTTTTCTGCCTTCACAGGACATTCCCATCCTCATCTACTGTGCTGCTTTTATTCTGCTGTGGTCTGGAAACCAGATATCCTGAACTTGCTGAGAGGTTGCCCTCTTAGAAAGACCTTCTCTGACCTTGCTATCTAAAATAGCATCCTCCAACCCCACACACAAACTCTGCAGCTCCTTACCCTGCTTGATTTTTCTTTATGGCCTTTATTACTATTATTACTACCTGACATCATGTTGCATATGTTTGTTTATGTTCCATGGTCTACTTTCTTCATTGGAATGTAAGTGTCAAGGGGGCAGGGGCTCTGTTGTTTAGCACACCTTAGTATCGAGCACCTAGGACATGGCCTGGCTCAGGGTTGGCTTCTAATAAATATTTATTGGATGAGTTATAATAATAGCAAATAAATTTCTTTTTAATTTTTTTATTGAGGTATAGCTTGCATATAGCAACGTGCACCCATCTTAAGTAATCAACTCAATAAATATTAGTTAAATGTGCATACTTTATAACCCACACTCAGACAAAGATATGCGGCATTTCCAGCACCTAACCAGCAGGCTCCTTCAAACCTTGCCCAGACAGGACCTCCTCCAAAAGATAACTACTCTTTTGACTTCTATCATAATTGATCAGTTTGGGTGATTTTTGAACTTCATATAAATGGAATCATGTAGTTTGTGCTCTTGTATGTTAGCCTTTTCCACATTATGTCTGTGCTGTGTGAAGCAGCAGTTCATGCCTTATTGCTTGTAATATTCACTGTATTTACTGCAGTATGTTTCGTCCGTTCTACTCACATGTGTATTGTTTCTAGGTTTTGGTGTTTTAGAAAATGAACTTTGAGAAAGTCCATGAAAGGTGCCATGAGTAGAGGGCATGGATCCAATAGCAACTATTCTGTGTGCTTTTCCTCTTTACCCCATTTTGTTAGTCCTACATTTCTCAAACTGTCTTCCTGCTACTTCAGGGTTCTGAGTTACGCTTGGGCCTGGGATGTCTCTCTGGAACTAAGTCAAATTTACAAAACCCCTAGTTGGACTAGTATTGTAGTAAACCCACATTCCTGCCACTTCATCCCAGGACACCCAGGACACAGAAGCAGAATGCTGATTAGCTATCTTTTTGGATATCCTCTCTTTTACTTCCTCTTTTGTCCTTGGTTCTTGTTTGCTTTCTGCTAATTCCCTCCACTAACTGGGGGCGCATTTGGGCCTAATGTGTTTTATAGCCGGGATTCTCAACCATGGCTGCACATTATAATCACTTGGGGAACTTAAAAAATATACCCATGCCTGGGCCCCACTCCAAGGCAATTAAATCAACATCTCTGGGGGTGGGACCTGGGTATTAGTATTTCTGAAAAACTGTCCAAGCGATTCTAATGGGCAGCCAAGTTTGAGCACCACTGTGGGACATATTTTGTTTTAGGAAATAGAGCAGGTGTGTAGAATCAACTCACTTCTTTCCCCCGGCATCAGGCACAACCAATTTGTTTCCACACAACTTACCAGATGAGACTCTTGAATGTTGTCAACTTTATAAATCTTAGGGAGCGATTTATATGAGAACTGCTTAAAAACAAGGATGTCAAAGGAAGCGGCTTTTTCTTCTACCATGGTTGTCACTCTATGGTGTGAAAAGAAGTGTTAGTTGAAATTTGGCTCATGAATTACAATTTAGATCAAACTTGAAGCTGTGGCAGGGATGTATTGACTGCCATTGAGTGGATACTTCTGAAAGACTTGTGATTTTAAAAAAAATGTATACCACATATAAGCACAATTAGCACTACTAGGTTACAAGTATAATAAGGCCAGTGTCCATTTTATAATCATCTTTTTCCTGACAACATTCAATACCATTTTGTGTACTGGAACTAACGTTTACTGAGTAATTTCTGTTATTTACTATTCAGCATTTACAACTCAGTCCTCACTATTATACTAGCTGTCTTACTGAGCACTTATGTGTTATGCCCTGTTCTAAGCTCTTTAAAGGTATTCATTCATTTACTTTTCTCAGCAACCCCATGAGTTGGGTTTTTATTATTATCCCCATTTTATGGTTAAGAAACTGAGGCACAAATTGGTTAAGTACCATGCCAAGGCCTCACAAATGGTAAATTGTAGAGCTAGGATTTATGAAGTTTGGCCTCAGAGCCTGCTCCCTTATCATCTACCCTGTGCTTCTAAAATTTTAATGCTCATAGAAGTCCCCAGGGGATTTTGTTAAAGTTTGGATTCTAATTCAGAAGATCTGGGATGGGGCCTAGGAGTCTGCATTTCTAACAAGCTCCCAGGTGGTGTTGATGCTATACAGATCTATGGACCACATTTTGAGAGGCAAGAACATAACTTATGAGATCATTTCTATCATTGTTCCCATTTTCAGGTAAGTACGCTGAGGCTCAAAGAGGATAGTGGTATTATCAGCTTCTCATAGCACATATATAGTGAAGCTGTAATTAGAATTCCTGCAGTTGGGTCTCAAATGTGATTGCCTAACTGCTCTGCTTAGGTGCTTAGTAAAAGGCTATTGAATGATAAGTAAACTGATATTTGGTTTACTGCTGGGTCCAACAGATGGCTATTAAATAGTCAAAGGTTGGAATGTAATGAATAGAACTCAAATAATTATATACTTTTCGTCTGTTCTTTTTACACCTTGGAAATGAATCTACTATCAATTTTCATCTTTACCACATTTTCTTCTCATATCCTAAACAGGTTGTTCCAACCTTGCTGTTAGCAGGGAACACAAAGGAAACAACTTAGCAAGTTTTTGTTGAGGATATCTTTCTGCATGTCTGTTTACCATTGCCTTTGCTTTGGAAAAAATATCACAGAACTGGAATCCTGCTGATATAAATATTTCTCATTAAATTGTCTGAATAGCAATCCCAGGAGATATAGAAGCAATATTATTCAAAATAATTTAAAAATAATGCCACTATTTAAGGTTTTGCAAAAATATTATTTTCCACTTTTGTACGAAAGGAAATATTTTCATCAGTAGCCTTGTCTTACACTCAGTGCAATTTTGTGGTGGATGAGATTCAGGCTTCCATTCCCCATTGTGTCCTAATATCATAGATTTCCTCCATGAAGGGTCTCCTGAGAACAAGGCCCATCAGAGATCAAAACAAGAATCAAATTTAATGTTCTCTATAACAATTCAACCATTAATGTTCCAGGAAGAGCTCTCTATCCACTCCTACCACTCTGGATAATATTTTCCAACCAGATAATGCATATACGTGACAAAGAGCCCTTGCCTGGAAGAAAATTTATTTACTTATTAGATTATTTTAAGAGGCACTTCTTGGCTCAGAGAACTGGAGGGAACAAAATATATAATATAAAATATGTGACTCATAAAAATATGTAACTTCACGCAACCGAAATCAGGGGTGAAATGCTAGCATCTCTACATTGTAATGGGGTCCAATGTTAAAAAAGGACTCTTGGCTGGATTTTATTGACTAGCATTCTAAAGTTGTTACTTTCTTTGCAGAAATGTCAGTGAGGTACTGGCTTGTCTCATTTATCACTGATGGGAATAATAAACCTGACTAGAAGATCAGTAGCTGTATTCACTCATTCATACATTCAGTTCCTAAATAAAGATTGTTGAGCATCACTATGCTAGGAACTTCAGGTAACAAGGAGAATAGCATATGGTCTCTGCCCTCAGGGAGTTCACAAAATTGCTAGGGATATAATACAAACAGGAACAAGCTTAACAGTAGGAGATGGTATGTGACAAGGATAATACAAATGGTACACAGTTTTTTAGAGTAGTGTTTTATCAGAGAGTGGTCCCTGGGCCAGCACATCAGTATCATCTAGGGACTTGTTTAATATTCAGATTCTTGGGCCACACCTCAGACCCACTGAATTTGAACCTCTGTGGATGGGCCCCAGGAGCGTGACTTTCAACAAGATCCTAAGGTGATTTGTATGTACATTAAAACTTTAAAAGTGTTCTTTTGAAAGATCACTTTTATCAGAAGAGAACAACACATTAAGGTCTTGTCCTTGAGAGCTTATAATTCAAAAAAATGACATTTGAATGTGAATAATCAAATGTGATGAGAAACAGTCACACATGTGACTATAGGAACAAGGAAGAGAGAGAGAGAGAGAGAGAGATTGACTGATTGATTGATTGATTTAACCTTGTGGTAGTTGGAGAGATTGGTGAATGTTTCCTGGAGGGGGCATTGGAGGATGAAGAAATGCTGTCAGTTTGAAGTGCATTTGGCTGTAACAGAAAACCTGACTGAGAGTGATTTAAAGAAGAAGGGTTTTTCTGTCTCACATAAATAGCCTGGAGGTAGGCAGTCTCCAGCGCTGATTCAATTATTCAAGGATGCCAGGGTTCTGGGTCAGCGTCTCTTTAGACCTCTTGCTTTCTGCCTTATGATCAATCATAAGATGGCTGCTGTAGCTCTGAGAATCACATTCTCATCCAACCATATTCAAATGCAAGAAGCCAATAGGCATAGCACAAAAAATCCCTCTTCTGCATTCTTATCAAGGTGGCAACTCTTTTGTAGAGGCCTCCCAGCAAATCTCCACTATGTCTGATTTACTAGAACTAGAACATGAGACTACCAGTATACCAGGGTCTGTTCAACTTTCCATGACTTCTAGTAATCTCGGCCCAATATTCCAGGAGGATGGAGCTGCTGTTAGCAGGGAGCAAATACATTTCAGTGGGAAAGCTTTTGGGTAAGCCACCAACAGCCTATAGCCAGGAAGACTTCAGTAGACGGAATCAGGAATAAGGGCATTCCCAAAAGAAGAAAAGGCATGAACAAAGGCGTGGAGGTGAAGTGTGCATGCAGAATGATTACTAGATGAGTTTGGCTAAAGCATGTGAGTCTTACAAAGGAATTTTTAGCCATTAAAAAAAAAAACAACCTGTGGGACCTTTTGTTCAATTGGAATCATGTGCAGAAATCCAGTTCACAGAAGAAAGCATACCTGCTTTGGGCAGAAGTAGGGTGGGATGCCTGGAGCCAGCCTGCTCTGTCTCTGACCTACTTCAGCTGAAAGGGCTTCTTGAAAGCCAAATTGAAGAACAATGCCCCAGAAACTGCTACTTTGACCCTGCCACACCCAAGATTTTCTGGGCCCCTCTCCCTGCAGGAGGCCACAAGGCTTTCATCAAGGTCACTCATTTGGCCCCAAACTGAAACTTCACAGGTATGTATGGAAATATAATAATCCAGGCTAGGGGTGCATGTGTATGTGTTTTTGTGTTGTTGCTTTTTGCAGATACCACATGGGACCCTGTGCCTCTTAATTCCATTGCTGACACTGAATTGCTAAAACAGTAGTTGAGGAGAGCATTGTGGGAAAACAACCCACAGGAAGGGGAACACTATTAGTGGTGATTAGTGGCTTGCTTCTTTACCTCCTGCCCTTACAACCCTGTGTTAGTTTCCTAGTGTGGTCATAACAAAGTACCACGGATTCGGTGGTTTAAACATCAGAAATGTATTATCTCACAGTTCTGAAGGCCAAATGTCAGATCAAAGTGTTGGCAGGGTTAGTCCATCCTGAGGGCTGTAAGGGGAATCTGTTTTATGCCCCTTCCATAGCTTCTGATGGTTTACTAGCAGTCTTTGATGTTCCTTGGCTTGTAGATCTCTGCCTTCATCTTCATATGACATACTCCCTATGTGCCTTCACATTGTCTTCCCTGTGTGTATGACTGTCTCTGTGTTCAGATTTCCCCATTTTATAAGACACAGTCATATTAGATTAAAACCCATCCTGATGACCTCATCTTAACTTGATCATCTGTTTTCAAATAAATTTATATTCACAAGTACTAGAGGTTAGGACTTTATCTCTGTTTAGAGAGACACGATTCTACCAGGGAATTGTGGAAGATGGGAATGAAGATTTATCCCATCTTCATTCAACTCCTAACGCATCCTATATTTCAAACCTCTGCTTCCCTTTTTCTGAGGCCGCCTTCTCTCACTCTTAATCCTAGTGGCTATGCTCCAGTTGTTTAACTCTTATTATGGTGGAATTGAGTGGGAAAGGTGGGTTATTTCAAGGAATGTTTCATCCTCACTATTCTGTTTGAAGAGATAATTGTGTAGAATAGTGTTTGAAAAGAAACACTGGCACTCAATTATATTAATTCAAGATTGAATTATAATTCAATCTTGTGCATGGGATCCTAAGTTTGAACAAAAAAGTACAGAATCAAAAGACCAAATAAAATTTGTCACAATTATTACCAACATTACCATGTATAGCACTTTCACACAGATTCTCATTTGGAAGCATATTCTTTTCTACCAGCAATCAAGATCCCCTTTTCACTTCTACTTTTGCTCGACAATAAATTCTCCTTGAGGATGTTTCCTGACAGGATTGTCTGCAGAAAATCCTTTACTTAGAGTTGTAACCAGAATCTTTCTAAATTTAGCAGAGTTCATGCAACACTGAGCTGAAACCCAAGTAAGGGAGATGGACAGAGACAATAAATGAGACACTGAAGAAATATAAAATGGAATTTAAAAATCATAAATTTTAGGGTACAAAAGTGGGGTTAAAATTTGGTTGAACCAAGTTATTTTTAGATTATGCGGTCCTAATTTGGCAACATACTTGATTATTAAATTTGGAACTTGCCAATGAAATACTAGTTCTTAGTGACAAAATCTGCCCTTGATCAAGGAAATAAAAAGGAGAAGTTACTCTGCAGGTATCAGTCTCTCCACTTTCTTACATTCAATTCTGTTGTCAAATGTTAAGACTGTTTCCTCTCATTCAGTGGAAATTTCCTTCAGCTTATTTTTCCTGGAAATGGAAAACAGCTGCACAGAGCCTTCATTCAACCCTCTGTACTCAAAGGCTCTTATTTGCATCATCAACTATTTGCTTTTTTCTATCCCAATCTATCAGTAAACTAAGTTCACATCTCTTCTTCTTCAGAGCATTTTTCTCCCTCAGTGTGGATGCCCCATCCTCCTAAAAGCATGACACTTAGCCATTGTTCATACTGTCATTCCTACATAGAAATGTCTTTCCCTCTTAATTTTTTTTGCAAAAATGTACCCCATCTTCCTTCAAGACTAAGCCAGGGAGAGAGCTCTGGAGCACATTTGGGAAGGCATGAAATGGGGGAAGCCCCCAGGAAGGCAGGTAAACAAATCCTCAGGGGACACAGCCTGGTTTTCTCCTCTGTGTAGACTCCTAATGTGCCATTCCCAGGATGCTCTTCAATACTGACGAGTGGGGTTTTCTGGAACTGTACATTCCTAAGAGCCAGTTGACTTCTAGAGTGAAATACAGAATGTGGGAATCTCCAGAGAAAGAAAGCCCAAGGCAAAAGTGTAAGTAACTCTTGGAGTCTCAGACATGGAAAGACAACTGGTAACACTTGGCTGCTGGAGGATGAAAACCCTCCTAACAGCAGATATTCAGGCCTGTGATAGGATCAGTGAATTTCATCTACCTAGATGCCATCAGGCCTGGGGAAATGGGGATAAGCTGCAGAGTCTACATGGTCTTACAGAAGCTGAAGCAAGTTGCAGAGAAATTTCAAGAACTTTTAAGTCCAGTATGCCCTGGATTTGGGACACTACTCCAGCATAAATTCCTCCCTGCTTCATGCAGTTTTTCATTGCTGATCGCCCCGTTTTCAGAACCAGAAATTCCAACATTCCTATCTATGGTGGTCTTACTTTCCATTGCCCCAGGAAACAGAAATGGGGACAATACTGCAGGACTGACCATGAGACCATGGCCTGGACTGAGCTCAGCTACTTTCATAAGTACCTTCAGACCAGAGATAACAGCCGTTTGGAACATATAAATGAGACCTTGTCTCTGGAACAATCATCTGGCTTTGGTTATTCATTATCATTGAACCCCACATGCCTCACTTAGAAAGGTGTCCCTTCCAAAGCTCAGAGGCCCTCACCATCGCATGCATACTCCTCTCCTAGTACACGTCTGGAGTGGCCTGAAGGGCTGGAGAAGTGGGCACTCGGCTCACATCTCAACCCAGATCTCCACAGATCACATCCTTGTTTCTGTCACATCAGTAGTCAGTAGTGCCCCCAGCTCATTTACATCCAAATTAAGAACATCTTAATATGAGATTTCATCCTTTCCAGATTGACCCATCTGGATTTGGATATGTCAGTAACAAGCTACTTTGTCCTTTTTCATCACTACTTAGCTCCTCCTCAGTTTGCAATATTTGTGTGTCCCTATTATTCTTGTCCAGTTATACATGCCTTGAGGTAATGCACTGTCTTTTATTAGTTTTTCAGACTCCACACAGAGATTGACACAGTACTGGCAGAACACAAATACCATTGCTTAATAAGAAAATTCAAGATACTTGGTTGATTCTGAAGAACATCACTTCTGGGATCTTTAGCTACAGGCATTAAGTTTAAGGAAAACCTGGTTGAAGGTCATCTTTATGGTGAAAATAAGTGTTGGTGGATCAATAGCAACCCATTACAGCTATTTTCACATTCACTAAAATAAAACTTTAAAAGTGGCACTCTAACTAAAGAGAATATCAATAACATTTTATCACTTTAATATTTGGTTATTTTTTTCTAAAGAGAATATCAATAATATTTTATCACTTTAATATTTGGTTATTTTTTTCTAAAGAGAATATCAATAATATTTTATCACTTTAATATTTGGTTTTTTTTTCTATTTTCCTCAGCTCACTGCTATTTCAATGAAATGGTTTGTTTTGCTTTGTTGAAGAAAATATTCATTTGTTAAAAGATAATTTTGGACTGTGTCTGGTCCTACGTCCAAATATTCGGTCTTTCTAATTTTATGACATGAAATAGTTGATCCTGAACTCCAAGTGGCCCACCTTAGTTAATCACCATATTCCAGGGATGTGAAGGAACTTGGAAGCTTGAAATGGAATAAGCTGGATTGGAGCCAATTACACTCAGCCCCCTTCCCCTTAACTGGTGGTATCCCCTTGGCCCTGCTTCATGGCTTTAGGCCAAATCGCCTCCTGTCAGCATCCCTCATACACCTCTCCCTGGTGACCCCTGAGGATAGTTCACAGTTCTGTGGCCTGGGATGACTCTCATCTTCCTTCGTCCTTCCCAAGACATTATTGCCAAACACTTTCCTCCTCTACCGTCTGTTTTACCTCCTAATCCTCGGGTCTCTTTTTTTCTAAGAGCCACCCCCGTCCCCTGAGATTGTTCCCTTCAACTTGACATTTTCCTGGAATCACAATTCTTATAGTGGTAAAAAGGTGTCAGAATTATACGTACATGAAAGGAACTCAAGTTGGAGAGAAACTTGGATACCCATAAAGGAAAGTTTCCAATGCTTTCACGTCAATACTTTAGTTCATTTTACAACCCACCGCCTATATATCTTGTGCAAGTCATTTTCTTTCTTTGGAATCAATAAGGGTTCCCTGTGTCTTCTGTGGCATTTCCCAAACAGGGTTGTCATGATAATGGAGATTGTGCAAAAAGAGGGACTTACTGTCAAATACTTTTTTGTTTTATGCAAACTCTATCCCACTCTTAGAGATTCATACTACACTGAGAAATCCTATACTGAAAAACAATTTTTTTTAACTTTCCCAAGTATTTAACCACAGGAGCCTCCCCACCCTTTCCCTTCTACTAATCATCTGTTGTCATCTGGTAGCACAAAATTTGTAAATGCATGAGTAACACATGAATTGCACACTTCTTCATGTCTTTCCAGCCGCCGCAAACTGAACTGAGCTTCTCTATTCAACCTGAACGTTATCTTTTTCTCTTTCACAACATGATATGTTATTGCACTGGTGTCTATTTGCTCAATTTGCTGGTGGTCCATCAGTAGGCCTTTGCTAATGCCATTTTCCTCACCTAGATGTTCTTACTTTTAGGCACAACTTATGTTCCAAATCCCTTCTCCAACTGCCTATACTCTGTCTCCATTACTGCACCAGATTAAGATCTACTTTTACCTTACAACTGTACATTCCCATAAGACATGGCTATATCACATCCAACTGCACTATTTCTCCTTAGCTCCTTTTGAGAATATAAGAAATTCACCAAACACCACTTCATTGATTGATGGATTATGAGGACATTATTTCAACTGTTCAATTGGTACCTTTTCATAGGCAGTTTTTCTGCATTGAGTGCAGGGTCTTTTTTGTTGTTGTTGTTGTTGTTTGTTTTTTGTTTTTAACTAGGTACAGTTCAGTTTTTACCTGAGAATGCAACTATCCTGCATTCACCACCATGAAAGCCCAGTGCACTACTTCCACTTTATTTTAAGGAGAGCATTAATGTTGTGGATTTATTTATTTACTTTTTCTAATTTAAGAGAAGTGGCCATTTTGAAATTTTATAGTGTCTCAGTGCCTGAGAAATGTTTAATTCTCCTGAACCAGCCATAACATAGGTGTAAATTGATGGTATTGTCCCTTCAGCCTTTCTGTAGTAGAAGATGCACCAAGATAATGTAGACATTATCTTTGCTGTGTCCTCAGAGTTATGTAAATAACCCTATTTCCCTTCCTAGCTGAAAAACTGTCATTAGTTTGCGTTTCAGGTCATTCTCTGTCTACTGAATGAAATTCAATAGTCCTTGAAAATTCAGCCTTCCACAATCTAATCACTAGATCATTGTTTTAAAAAGTGATTCTTTTAAAAGCATTGATTTTTAAAGGCTATTAGTTTTTGTTTTTGTTTGCTTTTTAATATACTTTTAGGACTATTCAATTATTTGTTTATTGTATGATGTATTTTTATTAACTAGTATTTATTTTTAAAAGTATTGCATGTACTTGGTAAAAACAAAAATAAAAACACATCCAAGTGTACAAAAGAGTATATAAAATGAGAGTTAAGAGTATATAAAATGAGATTTAAGTCTTTCTCTCACCTCAGATTCCCAGTATCCAGTTCTCATTCCCACAAGCAACCAATTTTACATGTTTATGAATCTTTCCAGGAATATTCTAAACATATCCATGAGCATGCATATGTGAATGGAACATGCTATGCATACTGTATGTAACCTGTTTTTTTATTTGACATTATATGTTGGGTAGCTTTCTATATCAATACATATAGATCTGCCTTATTCCTTTCATGATGGAATGGTATTTCATTGTATATAGATGTACCACACTTCATTTAACTAGTACCCTAGTAACAGACATTTTGGTTGTTTCCAGTCTTGTCATTGAATATAACACTGCAGTGAGTTATACATACATCTTTGTATATCTGGGAAAAATATTTATTGGAATTAAGACAATTTTTTATCAATGTTGCCAAATTGCCTTCCAAGGAGGTAGCGCCTGTTGACCTCTCTCAACAGTGTATGAGAGTGCCTGTTTCCCCACAAATTGCCTGTGATATAAATTTTACTTACCCATTTCTTCTACTCTGCAAGATTAAAGATGGTAGCTCATTGTAATTTGCATTTCTCAAATTATGAATGAAGATAATCTTTGCATATGCTTTAAGTCTTTTGCATATTATTGTATGCAAATTTCTTGTTCATGTCCTTTCCCATTTTTCCCATTGAATCGTTGCTCTTTTTCTAACTACTTTGTAAATTTTAAAATATTAATATCATGTTATATATTTTGCTAACGTATATAAAATCATTCCTCTGTGTTTTGTTCTACTGTAACTTTTATGATTACTTTTTTGATGTTTAAATATTTTGTCGATCTGGAAATTAATTTTTTTTTTTTTTTTTTTTGAGACAGAGTCTCGCTCTGTCGCCCAGGCTGGAGTGCAGTGGCGCCATCTCAGCTCACTGCAAGCTCCGCCTCCCGGGTTTACGCCATTCTCCTGCCTCAGCCTCCCAAGTAGCTGGGACTACAGGCGCCTGCCACCTCGCCCGGCTAGTTTTTTGTATTTTTGTAGTAGAGACGGGGTTTCACCGTGTTAGCCAGGATGGTCTCGATCTTCTGACCTCGTGATCCGCCCGTCTCGGCCTCCCAAAGTGCTGGGATTACAGGCTTGAGCCACCGCGCCCTGCCTGGAAATTAATTTATTAAATTAATATAAAAATAACACAATTTAAATCACTATAAGTTCCGCGAAAACAGAGGCCAAGATTCTTTCATTAGCCATTGTATACCTAGTGTCAGACACATTTATTTAGTACTAATTGTGGCCAAAATATAAGGGGTAGCACATTTGCGGGATTTTCTTTGCTCTTCTTATCTGCCTCCTCTAAGAAGCTTCTCTGACCTGACGTTCTGAGGAATAAGAGGTCATACCACCGTTTACTGAAACATCAGCAGTTGGTTGGCAGTGGTGGATGTGACAGTGGTGATCAGGGAGTCAACACTGACCCTGGCCTTCACTGCTTCCTCCTCAAGATGCTCAGAGCCTTGAGTAACCCCAAGAAGTGTATCAGCTCACATTCACCACTTTCATGGCACCCCCTTGTGAGATTTAGCCACTTTTCAACTGCCTGTGTATAGAGGAAAACCCACACTATTGCATCCTGGTCAGGCTGCGGGCACTAGGGAGAAGGGGAAGTTATAAAAGACTCTTTGGAGAGCTCATTGACTATGGCAGCTACCATGCAGTACCATGTGGTGACACTCCTGGGTGGTTACAAATTGAAGCTCAACTGTATCACTAGTTTGGAATAGGACTGAATGAACTTCAAGTCCATCCAACAGGATGAGCACTGTTTTAGTTAGTTGTATTTAAATACCTAACAAGTATCCCTAAATCTCAGTGTATTACAATAACAAAAAGTTTTTATTTTTCCTCACTCATGGGGCATCTCTGTGTGGATTCAGCTTGGCCGCATGTATGTCTGTCCTGTTCTTCCTGGACTGTCAGTTACCCAAAGCATCTTCTTTTTACAGAAATTGCAGAAGTTCCAAAGGACCAGCCAAAACCATACGACCATGTTGAGCTCACAAATGCCACGTTGAAGGGACCTCCCGGTAGCTTCTGCATACCCATAATAGAACACAACACAGGGTACTGATAAAGATAATGGACTTTGGAGCCTCACAACATTGGAATGGCAGACACTGTTATCCCTCCTCCTTTCATGGTGGTGGATCCTAGTCCCCAGAGTTGAGACTTACAATGTGAGATACTTTTCCATCCTTCCTTGCTGCTATAGGTAGCCATGTTACACAGTTCTAGCTAAAGAGATATCAGGAGAGTTCTTCCAGGTGTCCCTGAATTTTTTTTTTCCTGTTTGAGCAAGCTACTTTTCAGTACCTCAGTGTTCTCATCTGCAAATTTGGGCTAGGTATAATGTACAGAGGTGTTGCACTAGTCATTTGTTGCTTTGTAACAATCCAAAATCTCAATGGTTTCCAATAACAAATATTGATTTTTTTGCCAATAGGTCTGCAGGTCATCTGGGATTGCTCTGCTTCAGGCTGTATGCTGGGTTCAACTCAACTTTTTGTGTTTCAGGACAAGACAAGCTATGCAAGCCCATTTCAAGCTTCTGCTTGAATCACTAACACTGCTTGTATCACTAACATTCCTTTGATCAAAGCAATTCACATGGCCAAGACCATTAATAGGGCACAGAAATATGCCTCAGCCACAATGGGGAACAGTGCAGTTACACGGCAAAGATGTGGACATATAATCCTATTACATTAGAATGAAGACTGAACAATATTCCATCTTCTCACTTCTCACGCTTCCTAGGTGTGTGAACGTAAGCAAGCTACTAGCTTCTCAGAAACTTAGTTTCCTCATCCTCAAGATGGCAGTGGGCCCTTTTCTCTGAGTTGGTGTAAAGATAAACAGAAATCATTTACCGTAGGAGACCCTTAACAAAAGTTAGCTTTTCACTCCCACAACTGAATTCTGATTGTTTACTATCTAAGCTTCTCCCAGAAGATAGGTGTGTGATTTAATATTGGCATTCCATGAGTTGATGAGTGAATGAGGTCACCAATATGACAGCTCCCTGAAGGAGGAAGCAAACTATTTACTCACTAAGCAAGTATTGAGCACCTGAAATCATTATTTCAAGGTCATTGTCATGCTTTTTCATGATTCAATAACTGGATTTTTTTTTTCTTTTTTTGGCAAATGACCCTTAACTCACTCTGACAAGATCATATGAACACTGATATTTTAAGACTGATTTTGACTGCTTCATAGGCTCCCTCTGCTGGAGTAAAATGGTACTTTTTTTTTCCTGAAGACTTTCCCTTTAATCAAAAGCAAATGGAGTAAACAATTTGCTGCATTGCTAGACTGCCTTTTCATACAGTGCGTCTGCTGTCATGTCCCAAATTTACCTGTCACAGAGCTATAATACTGACTGGTACTTCTTTTTAAAACAGAGCTTTACAAAAGGCACTGATTTTAAAGAATGGTCCAGGAAAGTGAATTAATAATAAGCAACTTCTTCCCTGTGAGTAATGCCCTTGTTACTTCAATTCTAACCTTCTCAGTTTTAGAACATCTGTGAGTATTATGGGAAGGCTGTGTTGGGCCTATTTAGAGGTACTTGCTAAGAGGAAATGATCCCTAGTCACCAGGTTTGCTATGTTATGTAGGTAGACTATGATTTTCTGTAGAAAAAATGAGGATGGATACAAAGCCAACACTTCTTTGCCAGGGAGAGCCATCCTTTCTTGGGACATACACATTGTCAAGGCTGTCAAAATGAGATTTATTGTGAATCCTTTAAATAAAGCCATTATTCATCGTTTAATGTTTATGGAGTTTCTCTTTATTTCTGACTCGGCAGTATGCCGTATGTCTCCTACTTTCCCACCTCTTAATCCTTTTGGAGTCACTTTTTCTATTTAAATTACATGGTAGGATATTTCAGCAAGATCTGAACTGATTGATTAAAAGAAGCTTCTATGTGATAGTGTAGAATAGAGGAGAATCTCACAGTAATGCCGACTCCAGGGCATGGGAGGTAGTGGTAGCACCTCCATTCCTGCCATAGCCAAAAACAGTGTTCTCCTACAGCTTTGAAACTCAAAGGATGCTCTGAATCAGCATCCCCTGGCATCACCTGGGGACTTAGAAATGCAGAATCTCAGGCCTCACAGCACACCTAACTGACTCTGCACTTTAACAAGATTGCCAGGGAATCAGCATGTACATTACAATGTGGGAAATACTGGTCTAGAGTAAGAGGAAAGCACACAGTAATGCAACACTGAGGTATTGGCATTACTCAGTGAGAGAGTGCTAACACCTCAGAATCTGTCATAGCCAGGAACAGCCTATTCCTGTATTCCACTAAGGTCTATGACTAACACCCATGGGCCCAGGGCCAGCTCCACCCATTAGCTTTACAACAGTGGACAGTAAGCCCACAACCTCTGCCCTGAAATAAGTCCTCAGTATCCTTGTTGACTGGTGCTTCCTGATTTTGACCTCATGGACTCTGACCTCTTGCACCTACCAATCTATGTTCCACTGACTTGGCTGATTTAGCTGACTTCCATAGTACGTTTAGTTTATTAGCTGGTGATCTTTGTCAAACTCCAATGTTGTAGACCTTCCCAGCTTGAATGTGACCAGGCTTAATGTAACCACACCTTACTGTTGAGATAGTGTTAAGAGAGCCTGTGGGTCTTTAACAGCTAAATCCTTAAATTGGTCATAACTTTTTCAATCTTAGGCAATAGAAATTCAACTTGAAATAACATAATTTTAAAAGAGGGGGCACCAGTATGGGTCAAATATCATGTCTCTCCCAATATGATATTCTGCAAAGGACAGGACATCACTTTTGAGATCTTCCTGCCCCAAATGCATAAGGTAACTTTAATCATGAGGAACATCATACACATCCAAATTGAGGGACATCTTGTAAAATAAATTGCCTGTGCTCGTCAAAAACTTCTGTCAAGAAAGAGAAAGGCTCAGAACTATCCTACATTAATGAAGTATAAAGGGAAGTGACAATTAAATGTAATGTGTGATGCTGGATTGGTTCCTGTGACAGAAAATAAAATAGCTGTAAGAGATATTATTGGGAGTTTTGGAAAAATTTAAATATAGACTAGATTAGATAATAGTATTGTATAAGTATTAAATTTACTGATTTTGATAATTGCACTGTAGTTAGGTAGGAGAATGTCTGTGTTTATAAGAAATATATACTGAAGTATTTCTGGATAAAGAGGCATCACGTCTGCAACTTACTTCAAAACACCTTTCCTCCCCAAATAGAGTGACTGAGCAAATGTGGCAAAATGTTAACAGAATATTACCATGGGTAAATGGTATATGAGAATTTTTGTGCTATTCTTAAAACTCTTTGGAATTATATACAAAAATTGTAGGAATAAAAATAAATTCAAAGGCATGTTATTACTAGATACTGGGAAATCTCACAGAATTGAAAAAAAAAAAAAGAGTGACGTAAGACTCAGGGTAGCATGGAAACCTTGAAAACTGGAAGTGAAAACTTGATGTCACCGGAACAATTCTGATTTGGACAGACTTCTTTGACAGAGATAATAGAAACCTGGACTTTAAAGCAAGGAAGGGACTTTTAAGATCCGTTTCATGAATGAGAAAACTGACATCCAGACAGCTAAAGTAATTTGCCCAAAGATAATTAGTATAGTTTCCACCTGCAGACATTTAGGATTCTTTTCCTGTTGATTTTTGAATGGATACCCAAAGTTTGTTCTCGTTCCTACACTTTTAAGTTAGAATATGAGGTGAAGTAAGGACAAAATTAACAAATAATGATAAATATGCTGTGACATGAATATATATTTTATAAACAAATATCTAAACATTTCCCCACACACAATTAACATGATCTTCCCCCAGATTTTGTCCTTAAATGTGTATAATAAAATATTTAAACATTGAAAAGCATAGATAAGCATAGTCATTTTGTATCATTTAACACACCTATCCCTATCCCCACCTTTCCCTTCCCCTTTCCAACCTCTAGTATCCTCTGTTCTACTTATTTTTATGAGATCAACTTTTTTATTATGTAATTTGAGATAGCTAGAAAGAGGATCTCGAACATTCCCAACACAAAGAAATCACAAATGTTTGAGATGATGGATGCTAATTACCCTGATCTGATCACTATATTTAAAAAATATATATATATATATACACACACATCACTATGTACCCTATAAATATGTACAGTTATTACTTAATTTTTTTTAACTTTTAGGTTCAAGGGTACACATGTAGATTTGCTACATAGGTAAAATTGTGTGTCATGGGGAGTTTGGTGTACAAATTATTTAATCACCCAGGTAATAAGCAATAGTATTCGATAGGTAGGTTTTTGATCCTCACTCTCCTCCCTCCCTGCAACCCTCAAGTAGGCCCCAGTGTCTATTGTTTCTTTGCATCCATGTGTACTCAGTGTTTAACTCCCACTTATAAGTGAGAATATGCAGTATTTGATTTTCTGTTCCTGTGCTAGTTCACTTAGGATAATGGATGGAGCCTCCAGCTCCATTCATGCTGCTGAAAAGGACATGATCTCATTCTTTTCATGGCTGCATAGTATTCCATGGTGTATATGTACTACATTTCCTTTATCCAGTCTACCATTGATGGGCATTTAGTTTGATTCCATGTGTTTGCCATTGTGAATAGTGCTGTGCTGAACATACATGTGCATGTGTCTTTATGATAGAATGATTTCTATTCCTTTGCATATATACCTGGACTTACTGGGTCAAATGGTGGTTCTGTTTTAAGTTCTTTGAGAAGTCACCAAACTGCTTTCCACAGTGGCTGAAGTAATTTACATTCCCACAAGCCATGTATAAGCATTTCCCTTTCTCTGCAACCTCACCAGCATCTGTTAGTAAAAACAACTTTTTTTTAAAAGCATAGGTAATTGTCTTTCATGACAATCTTATATGAACATCAGCTAGAAATTTGAATTTCTTCACTTATCATATGGATAAGTACAGTCTGTCCTCTTCCATGACATTTTTCTCACCTCGTAGAATACGTTGACTCTCAGTTGAAGAATAATGCTAATCTAGACAATTCTTAGAAATGTCCCTCATGATATGGAGCGACTATGATTGCAGTCCATTTAGAAAGTATAATATCAAGCATGGGGGGGGTGTCTAGAAGCCATCTAGTCCCATCTATTCCTTTTAAAGGTGAAGACTGTTTGCACTTAGTTACTTAAACACTCTCTTCATCTCTTGCACCTGTTTCACAGTAAGGAACAGATTTTAAATGGAATATTATCTATTTGCATATATTGAAATAATAGTTATCTTTAGATCACTTCTGAAGTAGTATATTTAGAGAAAGCCAAGCATCCTCTAAGCATGCTTTCTACAGTTGTATATTACTTTTGGTTTAGAAAAGGCCTTTGTGTAGTGGTTAGACAGTCATAATCAGAGCTGAGAAACCGGCCTTGACCAATTATCTCCACAACAGCTTTGGAAATAGAAAGCAAATCCTAGCCAAAGGATCCTAGGTGGTGGAGTGCAAAATTGAATATATAATGGCATAGTGTGTGGCAAGAAGCAGTGCATTTTTGAAAAAGGAATTAAGTGTGCCTTCCATCACCTGTGTTCAGACACGATCATAAATGGCTAACAAATTTTCAGACAATATGGATTCCTATAGTTCAGTGTGGTGACAGACACTATTGCCAACCAGAGCTCTTTCTGCCACATTGTCCTTACTAATATAACCTTACTTTTGTTTGACATAGCACTTTTTGCCAATAATTGCTTGATTTTTCAGCTTTTCTTTGAGGTTTGCCATGTCATACAGTACTAGCTAATGACATGTCAGTGTAAATATGCTGGGGTATTCTGGGAAACCTTTTGGTTTTCTGATACAAGAGAATACATGTGCATTGCCCCTCCCTCCCATTTCTTCCCACCTTGAATGTAAACATGGTGTCTGGAGTTGGCAGCAGCCGTTTTGTGCCTATAGGCCACCATGATGGAAGGAAGTGCAAATTGTATCATCCTGGCTCTGACATCACAAGTCACTAAGCTAAGCAATATCAGCAGTCAGCCAGTTTTAGACTTTTTGTTACATGAGAAAAATGACCTGTTGTTTGATTAAGCCACTAGAAGTGAGATTTTCTGTTCATTTAAGTTAAACACATTCCTGATACAAATAGAGTAGACCCTTCTGGGAATGTCTGCCTAGCTCAGAATAACCCCATTTCTCTGTGAAGTTTCATCCTACTTCTCCTCTGGGCGGATCATTGCAGCCATCTTGAATTACTTGGCCCTGCTCCTTCAACTAGAGTGGATGCCATTGTGTAAACACACCTGAATGAGGCTGAACCTGAATAAGGCTGAATGTATCCGATTCTCCCAGGAATTTAAAATTGGGTTTCAGTAACTCTATTTGATCCTGTAATGTGACTAAAACCGAGGGACATGTTAAAACTTGGAATGAGAGAGAGAGAGACAGAGACAGAGACAGACAGAGAGATAGTATGATGGGAGGTCACCTTCAGCCACAGAAAAGTAGAGAAACAAGACCTGTAGAAAGTGAAAGAGAGGCAGAGACCCATGTCACCGAGAGAGAACACTGGCTACAGCCTGGAGGATTTCTGGGTCCAAGCGTTGGTTCCTTCTTGGTCCTAGCTGCCCTCAGGTTTCAGGAGCTCACTCAGCTTTCTTCCAGATAGGGGGACAGGCATGGTTGTGCCATGTATAAAGGCACCTGGTCAAAAGGGCAGGGGAAGTGAAATCCAGTCATGGTGTTCTGGTCACCAAGCCCTGGCCAGGGGGTGTGTCAGCCTGGAGGTAATGTGCTCTTTTATGTAATTCGTCTTCCCAGTAGGGTGTATATTTTTTTCTATTTCCAATAGTCTTAGGAAGACCCTACTTCAGGATACCTAGTAAAACTGGTGCCTCCTACTTACAACCAAAGGACTTTGACATTCAGATAAAATGTATTAACAGACAACTAAAGTATTCATTCTACCATATAATAGATATGCTGTTCAATACCCTGATTTATTTTTGCTTTTTTATTAAAAAATTGAAGTATAGTTTACATATAACAAAATGTACAAATCTTAAGGGTATAATTCGGTGAATTAACTGTGCATTTCATGTATCTATTAACCAGATCAATATACAGAGCATTTCCATCAATCTAGAAGGTTCCTTTATCCCAATGAATATCATTCATCCTGAACACACACCCCCAAACCCCCAAACAGGTAGGTAACCACTTTTCTGACCTCTATCACCAAACTTTGATTTTGAACTTCATAGAGATGGAATCATACAGCAAATACTCTTTTGTGTCTCACCTCTTTTGTTCATTGTTTATGAGATCCAGCCATGTTGCTGCATGTATCAGTAATTGGTTCTCTTTTTTATTGTTAATTAATAGTCCATTGTATGAATATACCATCATTTATTTATTCATTCTGTTGATGTATATTTAGGAAGTTTCCAGATTTTAACTCTTATAGATAAAGCTGCTTTACACAGTCTTATACAAATGGGCCTAGGCATTTGTTTCCCTTGGACATTGATGCACTGTAATAGATATCCATATTTTATATATATTATATATATATATCTCATATATGCATACATACACACATATATACACATGTATGTGTATACATATATATGTATATATGCATGTGTATATATGTATATATGCATATATACGTAAGTATATATACATATACGTATGTGTATATATGCATATATACGTATGTATATATGTATATACACATGTATGTGTATATATGTATGTATATATGCATATATATGTATGTATATGTGTATGTATGCATATATGGAGATATATATATAAAATATATATAAAATATGGATATCTATTACAGTGCATCAATGTCCAAGGGAAATAAATGCCTAGGCCCATTTGTATAAGAATGTGTACAGCAGCTTTATCCATAAGAATTAAAATCTGGAAACTTCCTAAATATGCATCAACAGAATACATACATATACACATATATATATAACATACAAGTGTGTATGTGTGTGTGTATGTATATGGATGTATGTATGTGTGTGTATATATATATATATATAAAACATGCATGTATGTTGGTAAATTCTGTCTTGAGTTGTTCCTTCACACTGTAATTGGGAGACCATATATTTAAAGTACTGCTTCATGACCAATTACATATTTAGTGAACATGTTCTCTTTACATATTAAACATGAGGCTACTCAGTATCATGGGGAAGCCTGCTTTGGTTTATTTAAAAAGTGATAAATGGTCAGTTGTATTTTGTGTTACAACTAAGGAGGCAAACTTATAGTGAGGGTACCTGGCATTAAGCTATAATTAAAAGTCTAGTCTGTGACTAGGAATATATCCAGCTATGCTACGTGAACCACATGAGATTAAGCTCAGTTGCTTGTTCTAACCACCTGTACTATTTGCAATATTAAATAATGCTGGATTTGCAATGTAAAGCCCTGTAAAGCAGTGTCTGTGTCCCAGCATCACATGTAGAGCTTTTTTTAAAAAAGGAGTGTCTGATTCTTCTCTCTCCCTTCCCCCAAAGTCTTGATCTAGATTGAGATCTCTGTTTTTTTTTTTTTTTTTTTTTTTTAACTCACCGTGTAATTATGTGCTATAGCAGCTGGCCATTTCTTTCATATGTCCATCCTTAAAATCTTGGCAATTGCCTTCAGTTGAATTCACATTGGAGGCTATGAATGAGTTTTATCTCCTGTTAAACCTTCCCCAGGCAACACGAGATGACAGTACACAATTCACTTAATATTGATTACTTTATAAACATGCCCTCATTAAAATAATAAGAAATTATGGACAGTGGCAGAATAAGACACATTTGGTGAAATAAAACATGGAGCATGATATGAATTTATTCAGACTACCCCACTAGAATGTTATATTAGTCTGTTTTCACACTGCTATAAAGAACTATTTGAGACTGTGTACTTTATAAAGAAAAGAGGTTTAATTGACTCACAGTTGCACATGGCTGGGGAGGCCTCAGGAAACTTACAATCATGGTGGAAGGGGAAGTAGGCACTTATTTACATGGCGGCAGAAGAGTGAGCACAAAGAGGGAAGTACCACACTTTTAAACCATCAGATCTCCTGAGAACTGAGATCTGGGAACGGCAATGGGGAACCCCGCCCCTGGTGATTCAATCACCTCCCACAAGGCCCTTCCCCCGACATGTGGGGATTACAATTTGAGGTGAGATTTGGGTGGGAACACAGAGCCAAACCATGTCAAATGTAATCTCCATAGTGGCAGAGACTTTTCTCTCTTTTGCTCACTGATGTTCTCCTAGTAAGCCATAGCAGGGCTCAATAATTATCACAGAATAAATCTTTGTCTAAGACAAAGACCTTAGTTACTAACTTACAAGGTTATAAATCCTGCTTTGCCTACCATTGGTTACATATCTCAGTTGCTCATCTGAGCCATTCCAAGGGCAGTAGGCTCCCCAGCTGCATTCATTTGACAGTGACCATTTGAAACTTGTCAAATATTAAATCTACGGAAGAGACTTTGGGGAACTTCTTACCCTTAACAGAATAAGGGTGTCAATTTACCTTCTCTCCTCTTCAGCCATAGAGCCAGCTCCTCCTGAAGTCCTCTATTCCTTTCTCCTTCCACTAGGCGTAAAACAAAAGTTAAATCTGGCCATGGTGTCACTTTTTTTCCTGGTAGTTAGTAGTTAGTAAAGGGATGCAGGTGGTGGCGGCAACTCCCTTTATCACACCTTCATGCTCTGGTCACCTCAAATATCCTTTGTAGATATGCCATTTACATAGAAAATGATTATACCTGAATTTTATAATCTAGCTCTCCTAAAGATTACTGGTTAAAATTATTAAAAGAAGCCAGAAAAAGAAAACAGAAACATTTTCCCTTTAAAATACCAGAAAATGTCAACATAACAAAACTGCTGCTTTGGACATGATCACACAGAGGATGGATTCCCTACAGTACATAAATGAATAAGGGGAGAAGGATGGAAACATATATGTCCATTTTATTTCATATATATGTATGCCAGAAAGGAACTGGGAAGTTACTAGGTCAGCCACCTCATTTTGCAGATGAATACAGTGAAGCCAAAGAGGTTAAATCACTTACTCAGGGCCATATTATGACAAAGCTAGAAGTTCTGAATTTTCCAACTATGGTTACCAGACCCCCCATATACCCTGTAGCTTTAGGTTTCATGTTATACGCAGAAAAGTTACCGTTCATGGCCCAACCAGCACTATATCACACTGCTTCCCCTATATCCAAGGAATACATTTATTAAAATGTATTTTAAGGTACTAAAGAAAAAAGGAAGAAATATCTAAGCAATTTTAAAGTATCTCTGCCTTCCCTTCTGCAATTATGACCTTCAGGGCATCTATCAATCCTACAGGCACATGTCAAAGAACACAGGAAAAGATACCTTTTCAGCTTGTTCTGTTGAAAGCATCTAGGTGAAAGAGCTATTAAGCCTTAAAATTTCACAAATTGTTCACGTATTGTTCAACCGGGACCATTTTTGTGAATACCTCTCTAAGATGGCAGAATAGGTAGTACATAATAGAGTCACTTGAGTGGAAGGAACTGTGGTTCCTGGAAAAGAAGATAATTGCTTCATAGCACTTATTGCTGAAGCTCCCACAGGCCTCCTCTTTGTCTTCCCAAAGTGACTTAAGGATTTGAGGATCTACTATCATGGTGACAGATTGGAGGGTGTCCATTGCCCCTGACCTGAAGCTGGATAAGTGGAAGAAATAGGGAGGTCACCCAGGGCAATGGCAGCAAAGAGTGTTTTCTACTCTTTGTCCCTGGGCTCTAGGATAGCACTCAACGAGAAAAATCAATTGCAACCTTGTGAGTGCAGTCAGAACTGGATTTAAATTTGCCTACTCAGGCAGTCGGTCCCACTTTAAAGAGCTTTAGAGTCAGAGGTTTCTGTGACAACAGAGGTGGATGTGGGCAAAAATTGCTTTGCAGGGTAGTGAAGGCTAGCAGTGTTGTTAGACTGGCACTTTATGGCTACCCAGTTTATGTGGGCTTGGCTGTAAGTAACCCAATGAACAGTGACTTTTTAAAAAGGGATTAGATTTTCTCTTATAACAAGAGTCTGGATATAGGTGGTCCTGGTTGTGGTACAGATGCTCAATAATGTCCAAAAATCCCAGGATTTTTGTTTCTCCCCCATCATTCTCAGAATGTTGACCTTTCATCCACGTGCTCATTGCTGCAGGATGCAAATTGGCCGTGTACTACTTCAGGCCTCACATATGCATTTAAGGCAGCCAAAAAAAGGAAAGGAAGATAACAGCCATGTATGTCCATTTTATTTCCATGTATTATGAAACAAAAAGCTTTCCATGAAGCTCCTGCAGATTCCTCCATTGATCAAGTGAGGCCACATAGCCAACCCTAGCTACAAGGAATGCAGGGTACTTGGCAAGGGACAATGGGATTTACATATTTGGCCAAGGCTAATTACTGTCACTTAGGGCTAGACACAATTGCCAGCCTAATAAAACTGATATTCAGTTAGCAGGAAATAAAGGGAAAAGAGATGTCACTAACTAATAGTGTAAGCCACTATGAATTCAGAATTGGCCTTTTAAAATAAGAAGGGCATGTACTGTATATTTGACAATAAGCAACTATACATCCCTATACTTCTGTACTCTCTAGTACGTTATCATGTACCAAACAGGCACTTGAACATTTTGAACCACGGTTTGAGAATACTGTAATGACATACTCATTTAACAGTGACTTAGAGAAAGGTATGATGTGAAATAGTCAACAAAGCATTCAGTCTTAATGTCGTTGTTCACTTTGGGTACATCAGGAGACCGACAACTGCAGATAATTCAAGTAACCGATGCCAGGAGGCTACAAAGAGTTCTAGTCCTTTAAGCTTTCTATTAGGAAGAAAGTACATAAGAAAATAGGCATATTGATAAAATGCCTAGAATAGGACAAGTTGAACCTGTGTTCTAGTTTCACCACAAATGACTTTTTGCTTTTTCTCTAAGAAATTAAACTGCTGAAACATACTATCATGTTCACATTACAGAATTACAGCCCAAATATGTATACGGTATATAGATTTATAAATGTCATAAAGACTTCAATCATAAAATGCTCTATGTGAAAGACACATTAAAGACCACCTCAGCCTGACTTCTTATTTTTCCAGATGAGGAATTGAGGTCCAGAGAAGTTGCATGATTTGTCTAAAGTTATATAGTTAGTTAGTATCTAGAAACCAGATAAACTTGAGAGATATTTTGAAAGAGCAAAGGAATGTCATTTTGGGAAAAGTAGGACAGTGAAGACTGCAAGTGTGGTGATGAGAAAAGTAAATACACAGACATGAAGGGTCATACTTTGCTAGTTTATGAATTATAAGTTAGAACAATTTAGGAATACAGGCTGACATAAGCTGGTCCTTGGGTGGAAGATGAGGTATAAGAAGTAGACAATAGCATGGTTATTTTATGAGAAATATGCTGACCTCAAACCTCCAAGGCCTGGAGTTCAGTCACTATTGAACTTCAGATGTCCCTTTTCACTATCACTTGCAGGCATTGTGCATGTGCTTTATGCTAGGAACTGTGCTAAGCATCTTATATGAAATCCTTACAGCAATCCAGTGATGTAGATATTATCATGACTTTTTACAAATGAGAAGAATGAGGCTAAGAAAGAATAAGTAACTCACAAATTCACACTACTAGAAACTGGTAAAGCTAAGTTTGGAATCCAGGTGTCTCTGACCCCCAAGTCCCTGTTTATCACCACGCTATTCTCCTTTTTATGTTCAAAAACCAGATTCCCCCAATGCTTTGGAGAACCATAGAGCTTGGAACCTAGAGGCATCTTAGATGTCACCTAGTACAGTGCTACTCAAGAGGTGCTTTTCTGGCCAGGAGCATCACCATCACCCAAGATCTTGTTAGAAATGCAAGACCTCAGGCCCCACTCCACAGCTACTGAGTCGGAATCCCTGCGGGTGAGGCCTGGGAAGCTGTGTTTTAGCAAGATCACTAGATGATTTTTAGAAACACTAACATTTGAGAAGCTGTGACCTAGTGAATAGATACTAGTCCAGCCCCTTTATTTTACAGATGAAGAAATGGTGGTCTGATGACTTAACCATGGGTATGGTGCCAATGGAGCCTCAAGCCCTAATCTCCTGATTTCTAGTCCAGTGCACTGTCTGCTGTGTTCTGTGGTTTCCTCATTAGCCTCTCACAATGTGCACTGGTGCCTGTTTTGGAAACACTGGATGGCATTTAGTGGACTTCTGGCCTGACCCAGCATGTTCATTCATGTGCACATCAGGTTTCTCCTTCCATTCCTCCATGACTCAGACCAAAGGAATTTCTCTATACTCGGGAGGTCTTTTCCATATTTTCCCTGTAGCTCTCCTCTTCTTCATTATCATAATCATAGTATTATTACTTTGCTTTTTAAAACTACTTTTGCATTAATTCGGTATTGCATGTCAGTAGTTCTCAACCTTGACACTCTTTGTAATAACCTGGAGAGTTTAAAAAAGATACTCATGCCTGGGTCCCACGCCCAGAGTCTGATGTAATCAGTGTGGGGTGTGGACAGGGCGTTGGGATTTTTAAAAGCTCGCCAGGTGACTGCAGTATGCAGTCAAACGTTGGGAACTGCTTTTTCATAAGTCTCATTATTACCTGAGGAGATAGGTGGGACACACATAATCCTGTTTTTGTAGATAAGGAAGCTTGTGCTCTGAGACATTTAGTGTCTTAGAGGAAAGAGAATAAAATCATCTAGTGACACTTGGTGCAGACTGGGTTACCAGCTACTTCTAATAAATCTTTAAAGCCAGCAGTCAGGCTCTAAGAATGGGGTAAAACCTGTTTTTCTTTTCTGGTTTCTAGTGTTTTCTCGGTTTGTGTTTCTTCACATGAGAAGGGAAAAGAAACAACTGTGAAATGGTACCTGGGACCAAATGTTTGTAACTGAAATTCCATGCTGAATCCCTTTAATGACGGGAGGATAATCATCAACTAGAGCAACCTGCCTCCTATTCCTCATAGCCCCAGCATAATAATGGTCAGGGAGCATCAGGAAAACCAGATGGAAGGGACTTGCTCATTCTGCACCAGCACACGTGCCCCATTTAGAGACCAATTAAGAAAATAACAAACCTGGCCACACTGGCGAAAAGAGCTCCTCAGTGGAGCATGCAAATATGGACATGTCTGTCTTACATGCAGAATATTGGAAGAGAATTTCTCGTTGTTGCTGTGTCCCTTTTCTGGGTAATCTAATCATTTAAATGATAATATGCAACACTTTTGCTTAATGCTTCCTCTCGCTGCCTTGAATATCATTGGGAACTTCTATTGTTCCTTCAGTCTAATGTCTCACCATTTCCAAAAGAAATCCTCTGCTGCAACCAGCCTCTCTATTTTCATAATCCTTTGCTACTTCAAGTGTGGTTGATGAACCAGCAGTGTCAGCCTCAGCATCACCACTGTTGTAACAAGGAGCTTGTTAGTAGCAGAATCCTGGCCCCACCCTAGACCTACTGAATTAGAATCTTTGTTTTTTTATCAAGAGCCCCAAGTAATATGTGTGCACCTTGAGGGTTTTGAAGCATTGCCCCAATACACAGGACTCCCCCCGTCATCTAATAGGTTAAAAATTCTCTCTTCCCCATGCTTTCATTTACCCACTTCCTACTTGTCCTTCAAAAGCTCAGCTCATACTCCTCTTCCTCTGTGAGGCCCTCAATATTTACTCCATTCACGTTACTCCTGTAGCGTACTACTTTTAGGATTTAAATGAATGCTGAATATTTCATTATTTATATGTTTTGCATGTCTACTTAGTCTCATTATTAAGATTCCATGTTTCTCCAACTTAGCATAGGCTTTGCACATAATACTCATGAATTACTCAGTTTGTCAAGATCAGTTTCCTACTTGAAAGTTTTTCTTTAGCCCTATTTTGTCTCTTTAAGCTTGCTCAACACCTTCTCTGCTCATGATGTTCTCTGGAGGTCACTATGCACTATAAGAGTGCTCATGATGTTCTGCCTCAAAGAAGCTCCTCCAAATTTCTGTCTTCTCAATACCTTAAGTAAATCTTTATCTGCTACAGAGATTTCCTGAAAGGCCTGGCTCTTTCTTGTAACCTAGTGGGTTCCAAGTAAACTACAACCCCAAAGAGATATACAAAGTAAAAATTTAACCACTTGTGAATATTGACTTTGTATAAACAATTTCTCTAACTTTTTAATTTGAAATGATTTGGACTGGACATTTTAAAAAGTAAATTTAATTTTGGGGATGAGATGTTTTTCTACTCTGTTCTGGTGCCCATAGGAAACTCAGGATCATCTTCTGCTGTTTCATGTGGGACAGGCCACGTGGTGGTATCTCTTTTGCTGGTCCCAGACCCTGAAGCACCTCTGAGGCTGCCATCTTCCTGAGTTCTAGGCAAAAGGGAGGCACACATCCTAACAAACTGTAGATTCCCAAACCTGTCTGGAGGCCTGTTGTAAGGCTCCTAAGGCTTGGCATGATGGGATGGAGGTAGGGAAGCAGGACACCACACTCACACTGACTTTCAACTTCTGATTTCTTTTCCATGTCAACTCATCCCACCTTGAACAGCTTGTATCTCCATCCTGAGTTTACTCAGAACTATCCTTCAAATCTATTGTTTTATAGTTTAAGTATTAAAAATACCCAGGAGGCTGAGTGTGGTGACTCACACCTGTAATCCTAGCACTTTGGGAGACCGAGGCGGGTGGATCACGAGGTCAGGAGATCGGGACCATCCTGGCTAACATGGTGAAACCCCGTCTCTACTAAAAATACAAAAAATTAGCCGGGCATGGTGCAGACGCCTGTAGTCCCAGCTACTTGCGAGGCTGAGGCAGGAGAATGGCATGAACCTGGGAGGCAGAGCTTGCAGTGAGCCGAGAGCACGCCGCTACACTCCAGCCTGGGCGACAGAGCAAGACTCCATCTTAAAAAAAAAAAAAAAAAAATTCAGGATCTATTGTCCATGGGTATCAAAAGTCATTTGTCTCATTCCAGTAGCTCTAACTTTAAAAAAAGACATACAAAAAAGTCATTTTGATGTTTATTAGATAGTCAGATGGCTTCTTTCTTTCTCTAGGCAGAAGCCTATGCTACTAACAGGATGATGAGGCAAAGGATTGGGTGAAATAAATTGCTGGGCGAAAACATTAAGTTAATATCAGATTCTTACTCAGTTACATATGTGTTTACTGTGATATCAGAGTGACTCTGCATTCTATGCAGATGGGCACTCAGGGCATTTTGGACTATTACATGATAATGTTGGTGGTGCTTGAGCAAGGTCTAGGGTGGGAAGTCTAGCACCTCCTTACAGTTGTTTCAGAGTCTGTGAGGACTGCTTGTCAGGTAAGACTTAGAACTGTACTTCGACACTAATAATTCATTGTCACCTTAAGACACATATTCCGTATATTGTAAAAATGTTTCCTTGGGCTCTACCCACTTCCAAAAATACATTTGGGGTGGTTTACAACAAAAATTCACAAATACAGTGAAACCATTAACCATTCAACATGATTTAAGGTTTAAGAGGTAAAATGTTTATAGCAAAACCCCTAGGGTAAAGGAAGTTTCTGCACTAAGCACAGGAATTAGCTCTGCCTCTTGGCCCTCAAGACTAAGACAAACTCTCATTTCACTTTGTTAGGTGGGCTATGAGGGTAGCTTATCACTTGGGCCTTCATATAGAGGCGTTAGAAAACTGTGAACAATATCTTCAATAGCAGTTTTACAAAAATTTGTCTTTTAAAAAAAATCAACCTTTCCTTTATATAGAAACCAAAGCCATGATAGTAATAGTTAGAAAAAATAATCTGTGGAAAGTCAGATTTATATACTCCAGATATATAGTGTTGTCAGGACCTAACCTAACATTGGGAAATTTAAAGAATTTATAGCTAATGTTTCTTAACCCAGTGCTTCTCAAAATACCATCTGGTGATCTTTTTAAAATTCAGTTTCTTGGCTAGCCATATGCAGAAAACTGAAACTGGACCCCTTCCTTACACCTTACACAAAAATTAACTCAAGATGGACTAAAGACTTAAATGTAAAACCCCAAACCATAAAAACCTTAGAAGGAAACCTAGGCAATACCATTCAGGACATAGGCATGGGCAAAGACTTCATGACGAAAACACCAAAAGCAATTGCAACAAATGCCAAAATTGACAAATGGGATCTAATTGAACTAAAGAGCTTCTGCATAGCAAAAGAGACTATCATCAGAGTGAACAGGCGACGTACAGAATGGGAGAAAATTTTTACAATCTACTCATCTGACAAAGGTCTAATATCCAGAATTTACAAGGAACTTAAACAAATTTACAAGAAAAAAACAACCCTACAAAAAGTGGGCAAAAGATATGAACAGACACTTCTCAAAAGAAGACATTTACATGGCCAAAAACCATGAAAAAAATCTCAACATCACTGATCATTAGAGAATGCAAATCAAAACCACAATGAGACACCATCTCATGCCAGTCAGAATGGCAATTATTAAAAAGTCAAGAAACAATAGATGCTGGCGAGGCTGTGGAGAAATAGGAAGACTTTTACACTGTTGGTGGGAGTGTAAATTAGTTCAACCATTGTGTAAGATAGTATGGTGATTCCTCAAGAATCTAGAACCAGAAATACCATTTGACCCAGTAATCCCATTACTGGGTATATGCTCAAAGGAATATAAATTATTCTACTATAAAGACACATGCACATGTATGTTTATTGCAGCACTGTTTGCAATAGCAAAGTCATGGAAACAACCCAAATGCCCATCAATGATAGACTGGATAAAGAAAATGTGGCACATATACACCACAGAATACCATGCGGCCATAAAAAAAATGAGATTGGCTGGGCGCGGTGGCTCAAGCCTGTAATCCCAGCACTTTGGGAGGCCAAGACGGGCGGATCACGAGGTCAGGAGATCGAGACCATCCTGGCTAACACGGTGAAACCCCGTCTCTACTAAAAAATACAAAAAACAAACACGCGACGTGGCGGGCGCCTGTAGTCCCAGCTACTTGGGAGGCTGAGGCAGGAGAATGGCGTAAACCCGGGAGGCGGAGCTTGCAGTGAGCTGAGTTCCGGCCACTGCACTCCAGCCTGGGCGACAGAGCAAGACTCCGTCTCAAAAAAAAAAAAAAAAAAAAAAATGAGATCATGTCCTTTGCAGGGACATGGATGAAGCTGGAAGCCATCATTCTCAGCAAACTAACACAGGAAAGAAAACCAAACACTGCATGTTCTCACTCACAAGTGGGAGTTGAACAATGAGAACACATGGACACAGGGAGGGGAACAACACACACCAGGTCTTGTTGGGGGATGGGGGGCATGGGGAGGGAACTTAGAGGACAGGTCAATAGGTGCAGCAAACGACCATGACACACGTATACCTATGTAACAAACCTGCACATTCTGCACATGTATCCCAGAACTTAAAGTAAAATAAAACAATAAAAAATAAATTAAAATAAATAAAATTCAGTTTCTAATTCACTGGGTCTGGTCTGGGGCCTGGGAATTTGAATTTCTATCAGTATACCTTTACTGCTGGTCCATGGACCACACTTTGAGGAGCAGATATCTCTTAGAGATATCAGAGGTCTCAAATGGGCTACTGACAGAAGTTTGAGGACAGATAATTTAAGACTGGACAGATATTCTGAGTCCTCCATGACTCAGACCAAAGGAATTTCTTTATACCTGGGAGTTCTTTTGTTAGTTTTCCCTTTAGCCCTCCTCTTCATCATCATTATTATTATATTGTATTACATTATATTATTATTACTTTGGTTTTAAAAACTATTTTTGTATTTACTTAGTATTTTATAGCAGTAGTTCTTAACCTTGACCACTCTTTGTAATCCACTGGGGAGCTTAAAAAAGATCCCAGCCAGGCGCAGTGGCTCACGCCTGGAATCCCAGCACTTTGGGAGGCCGAGGTGGGCGGGCCGCCCGAGGTCAGGAGTTTGAGACAAGCCCGGCCAACCATGGTGAAACCCCATCTCTACTAAAAATACAAAAAAATTAACCGGGTGTGCTGGTGGGCACCTGTAATTCCAGTGACTCGGGAGGCTGAGGCAGAATTGCTTGAATCCAGGAGGGGGAGGTTGCAGTGAGCCAAGATCGCACCACTGCACTCCAGCCTGGGTGACTGAGTGAAACTCCGTCTCAGGGAAAAAAAAAACAAAAATCCCAATGCCGGGTCCCATGCCCAGAGAGTCTTAGCATGTACCTTATCATGCACCTTAGATGCAGATATCTTTGTTATTTTGACTGAAAGGATCTAGTATGGTAGGTAGGAGAGCTGATTGTTTATGTGAGGGATGAAGTGACAGATGAAAGGTTTGGCTTTATATTCATGTCTATTCTAATTAGGCTCTTTTTGCAAGAAACTGAGACTCTCAAATGATTAAAGGGAAAGGGAAGGAGTATGGGGGTGGGTATTGTATGGAAAATTGGCAGGAAGCCCTAAAGGGAGTAGCCCTAAACTGTTAGGAAGAGGGAGCTATTTTTCTCTACTTTTCTCTAACTTTCTCTTTTGGTATCATTGTTTCTCTTAGCATATCTGCTCCAGTCTCCTTTCACTCTCACTGCTGGGTGGTTTATTCTGTTTTTCTCCTTCACAGCCCCTGCTTGCTCCCTGCTGACCTCAGTTTATGCATGGGCCCATTCCTGACCTGTCTTCAGCAGCAGCTGGGAATACTGACAGCTTCATTTATTTATTTATTTATTTTGAACATGCATTTCAAATTGTTGAGAGGAGGAATTTGATTGGCATAGTATGCCTTAGGACACTGGCACACCCAAGATTTAGTTGCTATTCACATATTCAATCAACGCTGATGGGGAAGGGGCAGGAGGTGTTTGATGCCTAGAAAAAGAAATATAGCTAGCAATGACTGCCACTTCAGAGGCGCTGTAGGTAGGACTCTTGCCTTGGGAAGGAGTCAATGGTGGTTTGGTCTTTTTATTCACTTTTTTAAAAAGAAAGTCATCTCTCCTCTGCATGGAGGTAGTTCAGTCATAGCATGACTTTCAGGCAGGGCCAAGAAATATAGTATGAACTTTATTGCCCTCTTGTCTCTTCATACTCAGAGGCCAAACCAATAGGAATATTTCACAAGGTCAGTAAAGTGAATCAGTTAAACTAAATAAAATAATTTAAACCAAACCACCTCAGATTTGCTTTGTATTTTTGAGATATCTTAATTTATTTTAATTTAATGTAAAAAGAAAAGAATCTATTCCATCTAAAATATCAACAAATGCCTTGATCTTAGGGGCTACAACTACCGGACAGGGAATAATTTGGGTTTGTTTTGGTGAAGGCCTGATGGCCAGGGAGTCCCTCCCTGCCATTCCTAGTCATTTTTGTTCCCCCACTGGAAATGCTGCTCCCTCATTCCCAGGATCTCAGAGTGTCTCAAAAGCACATAGGCCATCTTCTTGGAGGCAGTGGGTATGCTCATGCATGTGCTCCTGTGTACTAGAGACTGGAGGGATCTTTGAGAAAGCAGACACACAGGAGAACAAGCTCAAGCCCTTACCCCAGAATCTCAACTCCCTTCTTCTTTCTGTACTATTTGTTCAGGGGCAAAAAATACTCTTCCTCAGTGTTCCCCACACACAGGCTTTTAATGGGCTGTGTTTCTAGTTTTTATTTGCTGATCAATAAGCTGAAGGGTAGGTCTTGTCTGTTCCCAGAGATAAAGAACTGCATGCATAACTGGTCTCTATCCAGCTGAACAAGCGCTAGTTTCTCTTTGTTTTTCACAGTGTTTCTGAGAGATAAGAGGAAACCACCCAGACATGATGCACGACCATGGGAGGTTTTGAAATAATATTTTATAAACTCTTTCCCTATTCTAAGCTATGGATTCGGGATAGAAAGAAAGGGGGAGGGCACCACATACAGCATAAGTTGATTTTTTTCTGGGTTAAAAATAAGCAGGCAAACACAACGTACACAGACATGCACACACACACACAACATATGAATAAATGTTCAGCTAGGGAAATAATAAGCCAATTTTCAGTTATAGGCGTGAAAGTCAAATAGGAAAAATTTTAGTAATGCAAATGAATACATCCCTGAAAATTCAGTGACTGCTTCCTACCACAAAAACTGCCTCTGTCATATGGATTCAAAATCAATATTGAGCAGAGCCAGAATATATTCCCAGAAGACTATGGGATTCAATCAGGATAGAGTCCTATTAAGCGCATGCCCTTCAGGGGTTTTAGCAGGTTTCTGAGAAAGAGGGGTTGATTTGAGACAAATGATGATGCAAGATTTTAAGTAGTTAAGATCAGTTGGCACTGATAAAGGCACAAAGAGTAAATGTTTTCAATAGCAAATGAAAATTCTGGTAGCAATTTGAATGGGTGTATTCAATCATTTAGGAGAAATTTGCTATTAAGCTAAGGAAAGAAGACTTGGGGCTGATATGATAGGACAGTGGGGATGCCGCATAGGAAGATAGTGTCTTCAGGAATGTTAGGAGGAGTAAACTTAAGAGACAGAGAGAGTGGTTCATAAAAGGGAAGTTTAAGTTGAAAGCCATGACATCATTATTTCAGCAAACAGGAAAAAAAAAGAGAAAGTTTCTTTCTATCTCTAGACTCATGAGCTTTAGTTGCTCTATTGTAGACTCTTGTCTATATCTCATCTCCAGTGCTGGATGGTAACTTCCCTGTAGGGAAAAAATATGTCTTATGGTTTCTTGAATTTCTCCACAATACCTATTGTGGTACCTTACTGGAATAGTAGCTCAATAAATGTTAATTGGCAGAATTAATGAATGGTGTCCTCATGAAGTAATTATTTTTCCAAATTAAATGCTAGATTTTGGGAAACCAAAACCGGATTATATTTTTTCCTTCTAATACCAGGTAAATCAGAGGAGCAATTTATGAATTAAATCATTAGAAACGTATTTCAAAAGGAATTGGCTGGTGTAATGCTGGATATTGGATAGGAAAATTAAATGTGCCAGTTTTAGGAGAGAGGCCAAAATCCAACGGACTTTTTATTGATCCCAGATTCATTCAATCAGACTAAACTTAGACGTTTTTTAGTTTTGGTTAATCTGACCAGTACCTTTCCTGTGCAGGTCTACCTTTTGGGAAGATTGGCTTCATGAGAGCACAGGTCCTGTCTATCTTGCTCACTGTCGTATCTCCAGCATCCAGAACAATCTTGCCTGGAATGTAGTAGGCGCTTAAGGAACAATCGCAGAGGGGAGGGAAAGAGAGAGGGAGGGAGGAAGGGAATAAAGAGCGAAGGGAGGGAGGGCTCTGAATCTCATACCAGTTAACCTGTCACTTATTTACTCACTCATCAGCTGTGAAGGACCCCCCTCAAATTCTGTGTTAGGCACCAAGGATACCAAAATTATGAGGTGCCACAGTGTTTGCTCTCAAAAAACCGATAGTCTAGTGAGAGAGAAAGAGAGAGATCTAACACAACAGATAGAGATCTAACACAATACTGCTGTGCACCAGAGCAAATGTCACTGTCATAAAGGGAGTGTGCCAAAGGGAACGTCTAATTTGTCCCAGGAAGGGCAGGATACAAAACACATGGCTAACCTGAGCAGAATCTTAATAAATGCAATGATGCTTTGAAGGCTTGAGAACTTTTTAATCTCTATAATCCTAAAACCGACTGGACAGATTGAATAAAACATGGAAGACTACAAGTCGTTACATTTTAGCCATTCTCTATTCAGAGTCATTTTGATGTTAGAAGTTATTTTGTGTTGACACTATTGGACTTTGGTTTCATTCAGGTAGTACAAATGCCTAGAGTGAGTCCGTCATACTGCAGCTTATCACAGAATCATGGCTTTGTAAGTACAGTCTTTATAAGCACAGTCTAAATAACACAAATTGAAGATCCGTTGTTTGGGCCAGACCTACATCGTACACCAGGAGTAACAGCTTTATTAAGCATAATCAGTTAGGACCGCTATTTGTTCTTTTCTGAGCAAATCCTTGTTCCTGTGACAAGGATTAATGATATAACAACCATAAGGTAGTCTTTGTATTGTATAGCAACCTATAGCAGTAAAGTTGTGTGTTTTCCAGCAAAATAGCAAGTTTTCTAAAGAGGGCAGATTTGACAACAAAGGAAGGATCAGTGGTAAAAAAAAGAATAAATTGTGGTTGACTAAGTTTATTTACATATAGTACAGGATTCTGTGGATATGATGCTAGACTTCTTAAGCAAGAAAATTCAGTGTCTAAGGAAAAAGGAGATCCTGCTTTGACTTCTACTTCTGGATTTCCTTATTCAGGTGCTGACTCCAGCACAGATCAAGTCAATTTGCCAGGCAATTCTGGACTCTGGGAAGCAGTATGCCATAAAGAAGAGGAAACCATTCCCCCTGATGTATTCTTACTATGGAACTGAATACTTGGGTAAGTAAAGGTGTTGGCATGGGCCTTTAGGGTGGAGAAAGTCTCTAATATTAATACCGAATAAAGGCTGGAAGATTTTGTTTGGCCATAGGTCATTACTATTCATTTAATAAGAAATACTTTAAAATGTTCTTTAAAAACCTATACTGATAGATAACACAAATCACAAGTTAATATTTGTTTTCATAGTCTACCTGACAGAAATGTAGCTATTTCAACAATTACTTTCACTCAAGACTAATATCTTTATTCTAGATTGTAAGCTCATTGGCCTAATTTTGCTGAAACATTGTGAAAACTTTTCACACATGATTGAAAGTAGTGCCTCTGAATAGGAAGGTAGGATTCAGCCACTAACATTTTAAAGTTTTTAATAGTAGTGGATTTATAACAGACTACTGAATTGTAATGGCTAATGGTGAGCTCTGGGCCATGCAAAAAAAAAAAAAGAAAGAAATTAGTTATTCCTCTTTTAAGTCCTTCAGTGCCTCACCATTACTACTGAACAAGATTTGCATGGCCCTTTATGGACCACCTGCCACTTTCTCTAGACTCAAGCTTTATCTTTACCCTCCAGGTTCTGTCCAGCATAGTCTCCCACATGCAGTGTTCTCTTTCTACCTTTGTCCATGTTCCTTTTGCCTAGAATGCCCTACTTCCCCCAACCCCTTTATCTAATCTGTAATAATTATACCCAGATTTCAAGACTCTGCTCAAACATCATTAATCTGCTGAAAAATGTTCTGTGCTTTTGGAAAAAGGGTTGTTGAATCCTCTCTGGAGAAATATTCACAAGTTTCAGGTTTTCTCCCAAAGCAAAACTGGGTAACACACTGTCATCCTGCACATACTTCTGTTGGAGCCATTATTACGCTGTAATTAGTGGCTTACCTGCCTAACTGCCTAAGCAGGCTTTGTGCACCTTCAGGATGGGAACTTTCTCTCATTTATCTTCATGATTCCTAGACCTCACTACAGAGCTTGCACATAATTAGGGAACCCAAATGAATGAATGAATACCTAATAAACAACTTCAATGAGTTTTCTCAAAGAAATTTTATATTTCTGTTTAAGTCTCCCCAAAATCAAGCCCTGAGACAAGGATTTGGGTGTAAAAGGTTTATTTGAAAGGTAATTTCAGAAAGTGTTGATAGAGGAGCGGAGAAATGAGACAAGAAAGAGAAAGAAGCTAATTGAGTGTGTAATAATGAGCAACTGTGGACAACTGAGGCTCAGTTTCCCTAGGGAATCTTAGAGACTTTATAGAACACGTCTCAGAATTGTTTCACCCAAGGGGTGAGGAAGCTGGGGTATTCTTCCACCAACTCTCTGCTTTATTGATTGGCTTCTCCTAGAGGTGTTAATTCCCTAGCAATTCTGTCCTGCCCCTTTGGGCAGGGCATACTCCTGTGGCCAGAGAAAGCCTCAGGCAAAATGATAGATGCTTGAGACATGAAGCAGGAACAAAGATGCATCTGAATGGTGAGTGTAGATGACGTGATGAGCCAGGGCACTGACAGTTTCTGCTATAGTCCCCTAATCTATTCCATTCATTTTTCTGGTTTTATTTTTTGAGACAAGGTCTCGCTCTGTCACCCAGGTTGGAGTGCAGTGGTGTGATCATAGCTCACTGCAACCTTGACCTCCTGGGCTCAGGTGATCCCCCTGCCTCAGCCTTCCAAGTAGCTAGGACTATAGGCTTGCTTCACTATACCTGGTCAAATTTTTATCCTTAAATTTTTTTTTATAGAGTCAGGGTCTTGTTATGTTGCCCAGGCTGGCCTTGAATTCCTGGCTCAAGTGATCCTCCCACCTCAGCCTCCCAGTATTTTTCAGGTTTTCTTTAGAGAAATTAACATTCTGGCTTTTTACATATATAGCTTAAACTAGATTTTTATCTAGTGCATAAATATTTTCCTGAAAAGCAATCTTTTTTTTCCTAACAATTTCAAATCCAGCAAAATAAAGATATTTTCAAATTTCATGATCAAATTTTAAGAGCAATAGAAATTTTGACTGAATACAAACTGTAAAACTGTTTCCAGGCAGTCAAGAGTTCTGAGTATGGCAAAGTAAAAGGTGCCTGAATGCAAAAACAAAGCTTTAAAATTATAGAGTTGAGTTTAAAGAGCAAGCCATCAGAATATATTGACCCTAGTACCACCCACTAATCAGGTTTCTACTAACTGGGAATGAGTGAAAACCCCTAGAGGGACTGGACTTTTACCTTTGTTAAGCTAACTTCTTTTCCAAAGGCATGTTCAGGACTTTGCTAGTTCAATACCCATTGCTAGTTCAGAATTATCTTAGGAATTCTCAAGACTTTGCTCAGATGACACTCTCTGTATGGAACCTTCAGCATCCCCTCCACCCCTGAGGCCAAGTTAAGCTCTCCTCCATTCCTTCTATTAGTCCTTGTGGTAGTCGTGGTTCTCTAGACAAACAGAATATGATTTATTATATAACTAAATGATTTATTATAGGGAATTGGCTGACATGATTACGGAGGCTGAGAAAGCCAGATCCAGGAAAGCCAATAATGTAAGTTCCGGTTTGAGTCCAAATCTGAAGGCAGGAGAAGGCCAATTCCCAGTTCAAAGATGGTCAGGCAGGACAAACTAATTTTTTCTTACTCAGACTCTTTGTTCTATTCAGGCCTTCGCTGAATTGGATGAGGTCCACCCACATTGGAGAGGGTAATGTGCTTCGCTCAGCGAACAGGTTCAAATGTTATTTTTATCCAGAAACACCCTCACAGACACACCCAGAAGTGATGTTTAACCAAATATCTGGACACTCCATGGCCGAGTCAAGTTGACACACAGAATTAACCATCATACTCCTGGTACACATCTCTCACAGAACACTTATCACCTCATGTTCTAATTATTTATTTACAAATCTGGCCGTCTCACTGGAATGGATGGAAAGGTCTTCAAGGGTATCAACCAAATCATGTTTATCTGTATAACCAGGGTTAGACAGTGCCTAATATGCAAGTGCTAAATGTAAAGGATTAAGTAAATGAATATCAATAACTAGTGTTAACATTACAAAAGAGGGATTTAGTCTGTTTTGTGCAGTGATCTATCCTCTGTACCTAGAACAGTATCTTGTACAGAGTAGATGCTTAATACTTGTGTGTTGAATGAATGAATAAAAGAATAAATGTTTAGGATACCTAGACCAAATTATTTTCAAGCATTTTAGGAGCATTTTCATGAAAGCTACTGACATTTCAATTACAAAGTTTGAAAAGATCTCTTCTCTAAAACAGATATTGGTCAGAAAACTTTCTGTAAAGGGCTAGAGACAGTAAATATTTTTGTCTTTCTGGGCCATATGGTCTCTGTCACAAATACAATGCTGCTGTTGTAGCCAGAAAGCAGCTATAGAAAATATGCAAATGAATGAGCATGGCTATTCTTTAATAAAACTTTATTTAGAAAAACTGGCAGTGAGCCATATTTGGCCTGCAGGCTATAGTTTGCTAGAAGCCTAGTTCTTAGGCAACTTAGTTATCACATTGCTATATTAGCTTTCAAGTAATATTGGCATTATTGTTTTTTATCCTGTCGATCTTTTCACTAAATCAAACTAGCTGTCCTCCCAATTGTGTGAATTTTATGCCTTGTTTGTTAATACAGGGGCAGCTCATGGATTGTCGTCTATTCTTCAGATGCTTCTTTCTTACCATGAGCATCTCAAGCCCTCAGATCGGGAGCTGGTATGGCAGAGCGTGGACTTTCTCATGGAACAGGAACAAAATTGCAACTGGCCACCTGAGCTCGGCGAGACCATTGAGAGAGAGAATGAGCTGGTGCACTGGTGCCATGGCGCTCCAGGTCTCACACACTCTGTTATCTAAAAACATTGCCTTTCATCTAGGTTAGCCACAGGGAGGTTCCTTTTCTGAGAAGTGCGGATATCTCATCTTACGTCATTACTATGTGAGATAAAAGGGTCGAGATGAAATTTTTCGAAGCCAAATGTCCTGATCAGTAAACAACTTCTGAAAATGGTCATCTACATTTTAAAATATATGATCTATATCTATTTGTTTATAAAGTTAAACTAACATTGTCCAATAGAAGTATAATATGAGTTACATATGTAATTTACATTTTTAGTAACCTCATTAAAAAAGTAAAATCAGGTAAATTAATTTTAATAGTATATATTATAGTTCCCAATATACCCCTAATATTGTCATTTCCATGTATATACAATTTAAAAATTGAGATACTTCACATTTTAAAAAATATTCAGTCCTTGAAATCCAGCATATACTTTATACTTATATCAAATGTCAATTTAGACTAGCCACATTTCAAGTGCTCAGTAGCTACATTGGATAGTGCAGATCTGGAGCCTGGCAATTCAAAATGTGGCCCCTGGAACCAGTAGCATGGACAACTGAGAACTTGATAGAAATCCAGAATCTCAGGCCCCACCCTAGACCCACTGAATCAAAATCTACATTTTAACAGCATCCTTAGGCAAATCATGTGCACTTTAAAGGTTGGGATGCACTATTCTACAGCTCTTCTTCAAATAAGAATTTCCATCAGTACCAAACAAAATGTCTAGAAACATAAATAGCCATCCCCAGTAAACTCTGTGGAATTGAGACTAGAAATTTAGCAAACCCTATCTTTTCCCACTTTTAAGAAATTCCATCACACTGCTAATTAAGCCTTCAGAGAATGGGTAATTTGAAAAAAAGTTAGATTCAAATAAATAAATCAATATTGGTTAGATGGCCAGGGGACAGATTTAAAATACCAAAATAATGCAAAATTCTTAGATTCTGAGTCAATTTAATTTTCAAGGCCATGCTTCAATCCCACAAGCACAGTTTTAAAATGTATTTGATTTCTCTTTACTTTTTCACCTGAGTTTCATTACCTTTTCCTCCCATTAATTAACAGTCTTTAATCCCAACTATAATTTCATTTTGGAGGGTACAGTTTGAGTTGATGAATAGCAATCCCTGAAAGTATAGTATTGAGTTGATGAATAATGTAAGTCGCAGTGTATTGGTCATATTTTTTCTGCCTGCTACATTTACCTATCGAAGGAAGTTCAAAATGTGTGCTTGTACCAGTATCCATGCATTATGTGTTATGTCTAGGCTAACTTTTGCCAGTTATGATTTGAGCCCATTTCTTTTTAATTTGACCTTTTTGGGGAAAAAAACAAGTTATTTACCATGCTGGAAATGATATTCCTTCTGTTATGCTCAATTCTTCCATTTCTCATTTGTTTTAATTATTCTCAGTGATGGTCTCTGGATATCCTCCAAGTATCCCAGCAAGGATCCTTGAATTTTGGAGACATCCCAATTTAAACACAGAATATCTTAAAAGGATTCAATGTGCTAGTAAAAGTCCTGAAAAAAGTAGGAAGATAATCTACTAAAATGAATGACTGGGTCAGTTAATTGATGTGGGTGTCTTGCAGGGCAATTATTCCATCCTTTATGTACACTAAATACCATCTGTCTTTGTAAATCATTTATGATAACAGTGCAGCATAGGATTCATCACTTTGGAGACTATCTCCTCCTTTATCATTCATGTTCAATATCTAGAGAAGATTAAACATAAGTTTTAAAGAAAAATCATTCAGTCCACGTATTCACTGGACTACCAAAATGAAACCAATTCAAAAATGAATAGAAAACGAAGTGGGGCCCATTATTTCTACCAACCCCTACCCCCACCTCAAGGGTATTGGTCTTTCTTTGAAGAGATGCTCTAAAAACAGCATCAAGATTGATTATAAGTCTAATAAGTGCAGTCCAAAGACCACCAAGATTTTGCAGAAGTTGGCAACAGTAAACTCTCCAAAAATGCTATGCAGGAAATGAACTATAAAATAATTTTCATTTATTTAAGGAAAACATTTTTGAGAGTAGATTTATGAACAGTGCAGATGGTTTGAGGCAGCAGACTAATTCTGTGATTAAAAGCCTGCCAGAAATAATCCACAACGTGGAGCTTCATTAATGATACCTTATCTGTTCCTATAATTGTTTCCTATTGATGCTCCTTCAACCCACCTCCACAGGTGACAAGCCTAGTTATCATTTATGCAGTGTAGAAATAGTTCTTGACTCTAAGTTAATAACTCCAGCTTCTAATTTCAGCTCCAACACTAACCAGTTTACTGATCTTAAGAAAGGGTCACTTTGTTTCTTTTGTGCCTTTGTCTCTTTATCTGTGAAATGAGCACTTTGAGACTGAGTAGCAGAACTCAATCTTTTGATCACCACAGACCCCCTTTTATACTTTGGTCCCTTGCCATTCCTGAGGGTTGTGCCCCAAGAGCTTTGTGAACAAGACGTTTTTAAATACCTTGTGTGGCATATAGCTTTTTTCTCAATAAGTCCTGTAAAGTATTACAGGAAGATTTATGTGACCCCTTCATAACCTTGACAATTCTGAAATACAGGACCAAAGTCATTTACAAAATCATTAAAACAAATGCTGTGGCTAAAATAAACTCAACTGCATTAGGTTACATCATTGCTGTGGTAACACTGACAGTGCATTTCCTTGACGCTGCATGAAGTACAGGTGTGGGTATTTTTTTTAAAAAACTCATTTTGTAAAGGCTCTTGGGTAGGTGACTTTGAATAAAGAGCAAAAAGGCTTTTGCAGTGCAGATATCATTGGTCACTAAGCTCTGTAGTGCACACTGTACAATACATGCCTCAGCAAAATTACACAACCCAGAATGGACCTAAGTGGTGATTCTCCAGTGTGTTGAAGGTATACGTGCCAAGTCTGGCTGTCACAAGGTCCTATTAGATCCCATATTTTCAAAAGTTTAGTCTCTTAAAACATATTTATTAAGTAATAATTAATTCCTTTTCCCAGTTGCATTTGGCAAAGTCATACATCATTGCTGACTCAGGCTTCTTATCGATGCGCAATAATTAATGTTCCTATGATGAAATGATGTGGTTCCTGATTCCTATCAAAAGCAAAGAAACCCACCATTGCCTTTTCTTTTTTTTTTTTAAATTAAGTAGCCTTATTGTGGCTTCCATTATGCTGAGTTAGGAACCAACAGGTTTACTAAGTTTTAGTTTAGGAGTTTTGCAAGGTCACTTCCATGTAACATTCTGTGATCCAGGATGCAGGAAGAAGCTCTTTCACCCTGGCCAGAACCACAGGATCAATACCTTTTAAGCTGTCTGGGGCTCATGGCCTGGTATAGCAATTAGACCATCTCACCCTTCTTCCTTCTACATCTCTCATCCATACCCCAGTATCAGCCTGTGCTGGGTTGAGAAATGGGGCACTTTATGGTCAACAGACATGTATGAGGTTCATGGCATTTGCCAGACACCATGCCACACACTAGTGTGAAAAAAGTGAACAAGATACAGTTTCTGCTCTTGAGTAGTTTGCACTGTATTAGGGGAGGCAGCCATGGAAATAGATAATTTTAATTGGGTTTTGTGTAAGTGCTAAAGTTTGTATAGGATCAGTGAAAGCTCAGAGGGGTTCCTCATGCTGCCTCCAGGTCCGGGGAAGGCTTCCTGGAGGTTGTGATGCCTAAGGTAAGTTAGCCAGATCAAGAAACGTACAAAGCTTGTTCCAAGAAAAGCGAACCACATTGGTAGTAAGAAGCATGAAAGCACTGTAGGTGGTTTGGTTCTACTGAAGTAAAAAGTTTCAAGAAGGGAATGGAGGAGAAGAGGTGGGAAAATAGAAAAGGAGCTCAGTCACAAAGGGCTTTCTGTGTCATGCTAAGGCATCTGGGTAACAGGAAGTCATTTAGTAGTTTAAGCAGGGGAATGTCATGGTCAGGTTATGGTCCTAGAAAGGTCACTCACTCTGCCACAGAATGAATTTAAGGCATGGCAGACCTGGGGACAGGAGGCTAAAGCAATCATCTAGGAAGGACACCTAGAGCCTGAGGGAGGCCAGCAAGAGCAGGGCCTTCCCACCCACCTTGCTTTGATTGGCTGTAATGCCCTCCTTCTTCACCAAGCTCTTTCCTCAGGGTCTAAAATTAGAGCTTGGTATCAAGAGGAACTTGTAAGGGAGCAGGGAAGCAGAATAGGCCAAAGAGGAGCATGTCTTACCTGGAGACTGGCTTCACCCTGAGTCTGAGGAGAAGCTAAGAAACACAGATTACATCAAGAAGCTGGGTCTCTCTTGAGGCAAGGAAGCCAGTATTTTGTATCCCTGTGTCATCCCTGTGAGGGGTGGCTGCATAGCATAGCCTCTCATTTTTCTGAGGGCAAATCTCTCAAGAAGATGCAGCAGTGAGCTTTGTTAGTTGCCAACTTTCACAGGAACTGGGAAATGAGGCACTTGCTGGTAACGTAAAGCTGATCCACGCAGGTCATCAACAGCATGCAGTACACCTTGCTAATTCCTTATCAACCCCCAATAATCAGGTTAGATGGTGTCACCCCTCTAGTAGTCATTTCCTTCTACCAAGTGTGTGCTAGGGGCCCTCCTGTGTGCTTCCACGAGACTTCTACTTCCCCTCATGTAGTCTAATTAATACTTCCAGTTAAGCTGAAAAGCACCATGAAGATAGAGACTTTTTAAAAGCTTGGCACCTACTACTGTGCCTGGCATATAGTAGATGCCCAATTAATATAGAAACATTCACCAAGTTCTGCAAAATGTCTCTTTCATTGGCTTTCTATTTTTTTAAAGAGGCTTTTTTGTTTCTTTTTTTAAATTGAGGTGAAATTTACATAATATACAATTAACACTTTATTATATTTTGTTTTCTCAACTTTTATTTTGATTCAGAGGGTACATGTGCTGGTTTGTTACATGGGTAAATTGCATGTCACTAGGGTTCGGTGTACAAAGGATTTTGTCATGCAGGTAGTGAGCATAGTACCAAACAGGTAGTTTTTCAACCCTCACCCTCTTCCTATCCTCCCTCCTCAAGTAGGCCCTGGTGTCTATTGTTCCTATCGTGCACTCAGTGTTTAGGCACCACTTAGGGTTCGGTGTACAAAGGATTTTGTCATGCACGTAGTGAGCATAGTACCAAACAGGTAGTTTTTCAACCCTCACCCTCTTCCTACCCTCCCTCCTCAAGTAGGCCCTGGTGTCTATTGTTCCTATCTTTGTGTCCATGTGTTCTCATCATTTAACTCCCTCTTATAAGTGAGAACATGTGGTACTTGGTTTTTTGTTCCTGCATTCATTTCCTAAGGACAATGGCCTCCAGAGCCATCCATGTTCCCAACATGATCTCTTTTTTTTATGGCTGCGTAGTATTCCATGGTGTATATGTGCCACATTTTATTCATCCAGTCCACCATTGATGGGCACCTAGGTTGACTCCATGTGTTTGCTACTGTGAATAGTGCTGTGATGAACGTACAGGTCATTGGCTTCATTTTTGTCTTTCTGCTAACCAGCTCACAGCTACCCTGTTACCTTCTTTAGGTCTCTCCTGACACCACTAAAATTGGGACATTTTGTCCATAATAATCACATTGTCATACAAAAATAAAAGCCAACCAATCCACAACAAAAGCACTTCCATCGGTTCCCTGATGACCACAGAGTACAGTCCAAGCTATCTAATTAGATTTGTAAAACCATCCATAATAATAACCCAGTCTAGCCTTGTTCCCCACTGGTCTGTTGGTTAGAACATTGCCCCACTAGCCTTCTTGTGGCTTGTCCTTCCTGGCTGCATATCTTTGCCCTTGCTAATCTTGGTGCTAGATAGAATGCCCTCCCTACTTCATCTTGGGCCTGGAATTTTGTATGTATCCTTCAAAGTTCTGAAAAAGTGCTCCTTCCATTTAAGGCCCCATCTAACTATCTCTGTAGGGAACTTCCACCTTTCTTTTTTTCTTTTTTTTTTTTTTTTTTGTTGAGATGGAGTCTTGCTTTCTCCCCCAGGCTGGAGTGCAGTGGTGCGATCTCGGCTCACTGTAAGCTCCACCTCCTGGGTTCACGCCATTTTCCTGCCTCAGCCTCCTGAGTATCTGGGACTACAGGCACCCGCCACCATGCCCAGCTAATTTTTTGTAGTTTTTAGTAGAGACGGAGTTTCACCGTGTTAGCCAGGATGGTCTCAATCTCCTGACCTCGTGATCCACCCGCCTCAGCCTCCCAAAGTGCTGGGATTACAGGTGTGAGCCGCCACCGCACCTGGCCTGGAACTTCTACCTTTCTGATTCCACTGGTATTATTGAGAGAACCATTTATTTTATGTTCCAGCAGCATCATGAACTATATATCCTATTATGAATCAGTCATATGCATATATTTTTATCTCCCTTTTTAGAGAGTGCCTTCCTGAAGGGTAGGAGTCATGTTTAGCATTTATTTAATATCACCCAGGGCTGGAACTGACTATATAATTTGGGAGGCCCATAGCACAATGAAAATGCAAGTTCTTTTTAGAAAAATTATTAAGAATTTCAAGGTGGTAATAGCAGAGCATTAAACTCAACATGGGACCCTTTTAAGGAGTATGGGCTGTAGGCCTGCACAGGCGGCACGCCCATGATGCCAGCCTTGCCTAGAGCTGTGCATACAGTACATAATCAATGACTACTGTCAAATGAGTGGACACAATGAATGAATGAATGTATGATTAAATAAGTTCAATTCTTTTAATATCATCCTTTAGTTTGTGCAAGATACTTTGTTCCTAAAACTGAAGTAGGAGAATGCTGTAGGTAAAGATTCTCAGTAGTTGACTAGAAAGCACTGACTGAGCAAAGAGCTTGTTGCTGTGTAAGTATTAATCACAGGGTATATTAAAGGATAAACTTAAAAAGAGTATGAAATCATGGCTCTCATACAAATATAAAAAGAATATGTATGAACCATTTTACTGAGCTCATTATTTAATGAGGGAACCAGAAAGATGTTACAACTGTTTCAAAGGAAAATCCAGAGTAGATATATTTTTATAGGCCATTAGGAATGCTGAAATAAGTTTGCTTAATAAATGGAAAACTGGCTTCTTCCACAGAGGCAGAGGGAAGTCAACCTCTACCAGACAGAATGTGAGCTTCTAGGGACAAAAAATATTTACATTACTATCAGTTTTCTACAAGACAATTTCTATCTCTACAGAGTTGTAAAATAGCCTATAGGGTCAAAGCAATGAAAGGCAGTGATAACTCTGATTGATGAGGTAGTCAAGATACCAGCTATATTTCAGTCTTTCACACTTTTTGTATAGGAGAAAGGTAGGCTATGCAGGAGAGAATGTGATCTTGTGATACCAACCTCCTCACTGAATATGAACACCCAGAACTTGGGGAAAATCATTTCTATTAATAGCTGTTGCTTCTCTTGTTTCTCTTGTAATTGATACTGCTTTTGTTGAAGAGCTTTGAAGGAACAGTTCTTTCCTTGGAACAATCAGGGTGGGAAGGACTCACTTCACAACTAAAGTAGAAGTCTTGGCAAGGTCCTTCTGGAGCATTGTTTTTCTTGGAAAGACTCCCAGTTTTGCTCTTAAGAAAATGTGTATAGTTGTAAGTACTTAAACATTACAAATTTTAAACTACAAATTCATTACAAATATTTAGCCATTTCAAATAACCAAATATACATAATGCTTACTAGAGTATGTGTCATTAAATATGAACCCATTCGTAAATTAAATTTAAGATTTTCTCAATCTATGTACGTCAATAAAAATGTTGCTCTTTCTCCCGGGGCCAAGCCTGCAATACAATTAAAACAAATTAAAATCTCACCGGGAAAATAAGATTCTCTTATAGAGCATTCTAGCACCTTCCTACTCAAAGTGTGGTCTTTAGAAGAATGCTTGTTAGAAATGCAGTGTCTCAGGCCCCACATCAGAACTACAATATTAGAATCTGTTTTTACCAGTATTCAGGTGGATTGAGCTTTTTATAGTTCTAGAAGTTCTGCTCCAAAGTATTAAGTCCTGAAAGTCACCTCTAATGTCTTTGATGTTTTCACAGGAATTGCCTATCTGTTTGCCAAAGCTTATCTAGTTTCTAAGAAACCGCAGTACCTGGACACATGTATTCGGTGTGGGGAACTCACTTGGCAGAAAGGCCTGCTAAAGAAGGGGCCTGGGATTTGCCATGGAGTAGCCGGCAGTGCCTATGTCTTCCTGCTGCTCTACCGGCTCACAGGAAACTCTAAATATATCTACCGAGCTCAAAGGTCAGCTGTTCTTTATGGGTCTCTTTTTTTTCAAAATTTTAATCTAATTGTTTTTCTGAATTAGTAATACAGTCACATGGTTTGAAAAGTGTAAAAATAAATACATCAGCTGTGCCTTGTAGCCATGCAATTGACTTACCCTAGAGACAGTTTTTTGGTTATCTTCCCAAAGATATTCTGTGTACATGGTGTATAAGTAAATGTCTTAATCCATTTGAGCTGCTATAAAGGAATACTTGAGAGTGGGTAGTTTATCAAGAAAAAAGTTTCCTTTGGCTCATGATTCTGCAGACCGTACAAGAAGCATCACTAGCATCTGCTTCTGGTGAAAGCTTCAGGAAGCTTCTACTCATGGCAGAAGGGGAAGGAAAACAGGTATCACATGGGGAGAGAAGAAGGGAGAGAGGAGGAAAGTGTCAGGCTCTTTTTAACAATCATCTCTGGGAACAAATAGAGTGAGAGCTCACTCATTACCAGGAGGATGGCATCAATCTGTTCATGAGCAATCTGCCTCTATGACCCAACCGTCTCTTGCTAGGTCCCACCTCCAATACTGGGGATCAAATTTCAACATGAGATTTGAAGGGTCAAATATCTAAACTATAATATATATATATGTGTGTGTGTGTGTGTGTGTGTATTACGGGGATATTTAGGTTATTTCCAATATTGTGTACTACAAATAATGCTATGATGACTAATCTTGTGCATATATCATTTGCACATGTATAGGTATATCTGAAAGATAAATTTCTAGAAATGAAACTGCTGGGCTATATATATATATATAAAATTTGTAATTTTGACAGACAATATAAAATTTTCCTCTATAGTTTATTCCCTGTAAACTTGATAAAGATGGAACATCTGCTATATACCAGACAACATTGCTTTAAATAGATATTACGTCTGACTGGTAAGCTGGGTAAACTGGGCCAGGAGGATCATAAATGAACTATAAATAATCTGATGAAAAGCACAAGTAGGGGCTTCCCTGAATGCAGAGTGGCATGAAAGTAGCATTCACTTTGAAGGGACTTAGAAGCTGTCCATAGTCATGAATGGTTACAAAAGATATTGTTTTCCTGTGTGGCACTTAGGTCTTCTAAGCCAGAGTGGTCTCTCATGCCCACCCATGTAGTCTGGTTCCCATGAATCTGAGCTGTCACTTGGCAGAGGTGGGAGGGGGTGCTAGAGTAGCCCCTGTACCATTGTGAAGATTCCTACTGAAAGTGTACAACTGATGATTATCAAATTGATTGTGTGACATTTAACAAATCACTTATTAAAATGAGCTAAGTGACTGCTAAGTGACCTTTAACAAGGTCACGCAACCTTTAACAAGTCACTTAGCTCATTTTAACAAGTGATTCTCAGTTTCTTCATTCATAAAATATGGAAAATAGTGCCTACCTCATAGGAATGTTTGGTAGTTTAAACAAGTTAATATATGAAAAATCATTTAGAAATAATGCTTGGCGCATAGTAACTGCAGTGTAAATGTTCATTGTTATTAGTATAAATTTGAGTTTTGTAATTCCAGACTTTTCTTTATGCATAAATGTATGTTCACATAAATGTATATGTGTACATATATATTTTAATGAGCTCCTACTACTATATATGTATAATAGTTCTATATGTACTGTTTGTAGCTTATAATTTTATTTATTTATTTATTTATTTATTTAAGAAAGGGTCTCACTCTATCACCTAGGCTGGAGTGCAGTGGTATGATTTATGGCTCACTGTAGCCTGCAACTCATGGACACAGCTCAGCCTCCTGAGTAGCTAGGGCCACAGGTTCATGCCACCATATGTGGCTGATATGGTTTGGATATGTTTCCCTACCAAATCTCATGTCGAATTATAATCCCCAGTGTTGGAGGTGGGGCCAGATAGGAGGTGATTGGATCCTGGGGACAGAGTTCTCATGGATGGTTTGGCACCATCCCCTCTTGGTACTGTATAGTGATAGAGTTCTCAAGAGATCTGGTTGTTTAAAAATGTGTAGCACTTCCCTCTCCCCTCTTGCTCCTGCTCTGGTCATGTAAGATGTGTCTGTTTCTCCTTCACTTCCTACCATGATTGGAAGCTTCTGCGGCCTCCCCAGAAGCAGAAGCTGCTGTGATTCCTGTACAGCCTACAGAACTATGAGCCAATTAAACCTCTTTTCTTTGTAAATTACCCAATCTCAGGTATTTCTTTATAGCAGTGCAAGAATGGACTGAAACAACAACTACTAATTTTTTTTATGTAGAGAGAATCTCGCTATGTTGCCCAGGCTGGCCTTGAACACCTGGTCTTAAGCTATCCTCCTGCCTCAGCCTCCCAAAGTGCTGGGATTACAGGTGTGAGCCCACCACCTCCCCGCTATGTTTGCAGCTTATTATTTTAAATGAACAATTTTTAAGGGACGTTCTTTATTTCATTTTGTATGAATCTGTCTCATTTTTTAAAAATGGCTATGTAATTGTTCACTATGTGTGTACCATAATTAACCAATCCTTAAATAATGGACACTTGACATTTGTATAATCTTTACTAATACAAACAAAATTTCCCCAAATATCCAATATATATATTTCTGTGCACTTATGAAAGCACTTGTCAGAGAAATTTTAGAATTGAAGTCATTAGGTCCATAGGTATTTCTTGGTCTATAAATAGCCTGTCTTTATCCTTTGCCCAGTTTTTTCCCTGTTGTGATGCTTCTATTCAGGATTGCAACTCTTTGTCAATGCATGCTTTAAATATTTTCCTGCTTTGCCATTTCTCTTTTAATTTTGTTCGTAGCCTTTGTCATACCAAAGTTTTAAGTGTTTTTCTTGTCAAAGTTTTCAATCTTTTCTTTAAAATTTCTAGATTTGTGTTATGCTTAAAAAGACCCTTTCCCACTTCAGGATTAGAAAACTATTAATTTACACGGGCTTGTAATAATTTTATGATTTTGTTTTGACATTAAAATTTTTTGATTCTTCTAGAAATTACTTTTTAAATGGTCTCGGATAGGTATCTATTTTTGTTTTTTAAAAAATTCTAATAACATCTGTTGACCAGTTACCCTCATGATTTGAAATTCCAATTTTTTAATAAACAATTTATATAAATATATGAGTTCCATAGTTTCCCCATATTCTACCTATCATTCTCTCATTTATTCTTTTAATTGTATTTTAGAGTCAATTTGTCATATTTTAAAAAAATCTTACAGAAATTTGATTGGAATTTCACCGAATTTATAGATTACTTAATGAGAATCAACATCTTTAGAATATTGAATTTTTCCATCCAGAAACATGGTATACCTTTCCATTTATTTAAGTTTAAACAAATGTCATTGGTAAAGTTTTCATCTTGTGAAGAAGGTCTTGTATGTTTTTTGTTAATTTTATTCCTGGGTATTTTATGTTTCCAGGTTTATTGTGAGTGGACTCTTTTCCTTCATTATATTTTCATATCATTTATTACTGGTATTTATGAAGGCTTTTAAAACATACACATCACTGAAGTTTATCAATTCTAATATGTAATTTTTCATATAAATATAGACTGTATCTTATAAGTATTTTACTTTTCATAAATATCATAATAATATATCTAGCTGCCTTAATGAACTCCATTACTGTTTCTATTAGTTTATTGATTATATTGGGTTTTCTAAATAGATACACACATATCTGCAAATAACTATGATTCTGTTACTTCCTTTCTCATGTGCATGGTATTTTTTTCCCACTACATGGTTCTTCTCTGTAACAATGCAACCCTATAACAATGTTCACTAATAAGAGTGATAGTAAACTGCTGATTTTACTAGGAATGCTTCTATGTTTTACCATGGTCTTTTATATTCACTTCTTATAATGTTTATCATGTTAGATTATAACACTTCTCTGTCCAGTGTAATGCAATGGCTTCCTATATGATTCAGAGTAAAAGCCAGTCTTTCCTATGAATGAAAGGTCCTACATGATCTAGCCTCCCATTACCTCTCTAATCTCATTGCCTACTCTTCTTCCTCCTGGTTCTCTCTACCACTGTGGCTTCCTTGTAATCCCATTAGGATGCCAGGTACACTCCACTTCAAGGCCTTGGAAGTTTTGGTTCCCTCCACCTGTAATGTTCACTTTCTACGTATATCTCCTAGCTCCCCCATTTCATTCAGACTTTCACTCAAAAGTCACGTTCTCAGAAAGGCCTTCCCAAGTCAACTTATCTAATATTTAATGTTTAGAAAACATAAACTATTTTTCGTGATATTTACATGAATGCACTGAAGGGCAAATACTAACTTATGTAAGTCTTCGATTTGAAGCTCCATTGTTTAGGAAATCTGTTAATATAATTGATTCATGGTTTCTTAATCTCCTTAGGTGGAAGCCAGACCTGTTGTTTCACAAATATAGAAAAAGAAAGTAATTTTGGATATTATCTAGGGTAGTGGGATTTCACCTTTGGGCTAAATTTCATCAGAAATGAATGAAATTCATTTATTACCTATAAAGCGTATTAAAAGGGATCAGAACAACCCCTCTATTTTCTTTTTTGTAATTTTTAATATTTTATTTTTTAAAAATTTGTGTAAATGTATGGGATTCAAGTGTAATTTTGTTATTTGGATAGATTGTATAGTGGTGAAGTCAGGACTTTAGGGTATCCGCCACTCAAATAATGAACTTTGTACTCATTAAGTATTTTCTGGCAGGCCAGTCCTAGCTTACAGAGTCTTGGATATAAGATTTAGGGTCCAGGTCTCTTTAGACAACTTACAGTTCTCACTAACATGTAGAAGACTGGAAATGTGGAGGTAATATCTGAGTATTCTTTGGGCATTGTGTGAACAAAAGTTCTCTGAAACGTAATGTGTAGGAAAGAGACTATTCCAGTGAACAGTTTGCAAACAGAGGATACACAGCCTGTGGTGTAAAATGAAGCAGCCTTTCAGGGCTGGGTTTTATAGCAAAGTTTCCTGCCCAGGATCAGGTCCTTTTATGCAAATAAAGGATTGAAACTCAGTTCTGATTGGTCAGTGCAGCTGAGCCCTGATTGGCCATGGCAGGTGACTCTGATTGTTTGGCTTAGGTGTGTTCTGATTAGTTACTTTCCAAGCTCAAAACCAGAAGTCTCTGTCACCTGTTTCTTCCAAATGGTGGGTGGAGGGCTGGCATATCTTGGCACTCACAACAGGAACTGGTTGGAGAAAGAAAGGTCCTGTGATGCTTTTACAGTGTCTTTCTCAGAACACAGAGTACATGATCACTCCCTCACCCAGCCATAGCTGCCTGGTCCTGTTTTAACTTGGAGCACCTCAGTTTGCCAAGGGGAGCCCATTTTGTCTGTTGGCTAGGGGCATACTTTAACAATTGCATGTTAAAAAATATGTACCTCCCTAAAATGAATATTACTTGGTTGTCACCTATTATTTTTTAACATACAGTTGGATTTTATGGCTGCAGAAAAATATTTGACAACTTCTTAATTTTCTTTTATGCTTTTTCAATCACTCAGGTTTTCTACCTCTTCTTTTTGGTAGTGCATATATTTCTATAAAACCATCTAGTTCTTAAGAATTTTCAAATATTTGACATAGAGTTCTGATCGTATAGTTCCATAATATTTTTAATTTCCTATCTCTGTGGCTATGTGCCCTTGGTGATTTCTAATGCTTTTCCTTCCTGGTCAGCTGCACCAGTGTTTTTTCTATCTTGTTAATCCTCTCAAGGAACTGGCTTCTGGTTTTGCTTATTAATTTTTTTTTGTTTTTCTCTTTTGTTTTCCACTTTTACTTCCTTTCATTTTGTTATGTTCTAGAGTTTATACATGCTTAATTAGAAAGCATTCCATCATTTTATTAATAATAATGGTAACTCACAGATCTATGAATTTTCTTCTACATTCAGTTTTGGTCATAATGAGTTTTGATATGAAATCTTTTCATATTTTATTGTGTCTTCTATTCTTTTTAGTTCTGTAATTAGCATGCTGACTTCCATTTTGACTGAGAAAATTTTAGAAAAAAATTTGTTTAATTTTGCACCACTGGATCGATTTTTGAAACATTTTTCACAAATAATAACGCACAATACAGGTCAGAATACAATGAAACTGCTACTCTCAGACATTGCTGGTACTATTTTAAATTGCTATGTATCATTTAGAAATTATTTTGAAAAGCATAGAAAATATTTAGCATATTTTAAGTGAAAAAATACAGGATACCAAATCATATATACTTTAATAACATGTAATAATGCAACAAATAAATGAGTGCGTGGGGGAAAGGTCAGAAGAAGAGCTAGCAACATTGTGGGTTTCTTTTATACTATGATTTTACAAATCGTCTTTTACATTTGTGTTTTATAAATCTCCTTTTATTACATGTTTATGTAAGAAGTAATATTTTCGATTTATTGAATGCTTGCTATATTCTCAGAGCCTGATATATGATATCCTTTATCTTTACATATAACACTATCCAGTTCTGCAACTTCACCATTTTAAAGTCAATTTGAGAAATTTGCCAAAGCCCTTGCTCTTTCTACTATACCAGGGGTTCTTAATCTAGGATTTGTGAGTTTGCTTGACAAAGAGATTGTATCTGAAACTTAAATGTAATATTTCCTAACTTTCTGAATGTAGGTAATAAGTCACAGAAGAATTATTAGTAGCTGTGACTTTGCAAACAATAGAATTCATAGATATTCTCATGTCATATTACTCTTGTTGCAGGTATTGTAAAATATGTTATATTCACATCATTAGCTAGAAATGCTAGCAGTTATTAAATCCACTATTGTACCTTGGCATTTAATGTGTTAGCAAATAATACATATGTTATTATATCCCAAATTTGGCTTTAAAATTTTTGTTGTGTTTTAATATAATTATTTTCCTTTGGAATCCTGTGTGGTTTATTTTATATACTTGAAAACTTTTTTTCTGAGGAGCCCAACTGAAGCTATATCATGATGCTGGCTATATTATTACAAATTTAGAAGTAACTCTTATGATGCATTAATATTCTACTGTTTAAAATTTTAAATTCCATTTTTAAATTGTTGCATATTCAGAAAAACAGTTATAGAAAAATTGTACCAAACAGAATTACAATCTGTTTCCTGCTGATATATATATATCAGCAATATATGTATATATATATACTTTTTTTTTTTTTTTTTGAGATGGAGTCTTGCTTTCTTGCCCAGGCTGGAGTGCAGTGGCGCGATCTCAGCTCACTGCAAACTCCGTCTCCCAGGTTCACACGATTCTCCTGCCTCAGCCTCCTGAGTAGCTGGGACTACAGGCGCCCACCACTATGCCCGGCTAATTCTTTTGTATTTTTAGTAGAGACGGGGTTTCACCATGTTAGCCAGGATGGTCTTGATCTCCTGACATCGTGATCTGCCCGTCTTGGCCTCCCAAAGTGCTGGGATTACAGGCGTGAGCCACCGCGCCCGGCCTCCTGCTGATTTATTTTAAGCTGCCGTATGTAATTCCAAAAGCCCTAAAAAAAATCAGATAAATAATTACCCTTTGTAAGACCCCCTATGTAGTAGCAGTAACCTAAATTTATGACAGTATCAGTGCTTGGGTCTTACTAAGCTGTGAACTCCAGCCTCTGGATTGGTGATTATTTGTGTTCTTGATGGGAATGAGTAGAGCAAGTCAGTAAAAAAAGATGATGTAGGTAATGGCACTTTGGAAGCTGTAAACTACTATAAAAATGTTACTTGTTAAAAATCATCTGAATAATATTTGTGGCAAATATGGGTAAAAGAAAAAAGGTCTTTCATAGGGAATTTAGAGGCCTGTGATTTAATTTAAGGTGGATGTCTCAAAAATAATCTGTCTTGTAGCTGCGTTTGCTATTTGATGTTATCATTGTGAAAGGTTGCTGCCTTTTCCTATTCATCTTATTCCCTTGTTTGCTCACAGCACAGATTGTATAAAATCTTGCCCATTTATTTTCAGTCTCTGCTTTTTGTCACATATAAATGAAAACCCAGCTCAGAAGTAATATGCCTGCAGAAACACAGCATATTTACTTTTTTAAAGGAACAGTCACAGATCACTTTGCTTCTTTTCAAGATAAATAAAAGTAGAGCAATTTATCTGTCTTTTTTTACTTTAATTACTGGATGAGAGAAAGAATGAAATCCTTGAAAATTCCAAACTGCTTTGCTTTGCAAACTCTAAGAATAGTTGGATTTGCTTGCCAGCATAATTTGTTGTGAAACATACACAGTTATATAATGGATCTTCTTCTTTTTTTTAACAGAGAAAATGTGTTTCTTAAAATACTTAATTATATAATTCTGGAAATAAAATTATGCTAAAACTTTAATAGAAGAGGAAGAAGCAACCCAAGGTCCATAATATGGAAACACTCATGTAAACTGTTCATATTTTCTTCTTCTCTTAGGTTTGCTCAATTCTTATTTACTGAGGAATTCAAGGCCGGTTCTCGGGTCCTTGAAAGTATATACAGCTTGTATGAAGGCTTCTCCGGGACAGTGTGCTTTCTGATTGACCTGCTGCAGCCCAATCAGGCTGAATTCCCTCTCTTCAGCGTCTTTGTTTAGAAGGCTCCATCTTCCACTGTGGCCCTGCAGAGATCCCCTGAGCCAAGCCAAGGCAGTTTCCACATAAGCCACATTCAATGGTATCGCAACCATGAGCCTTAACATTGCCACCAGAAGGAAGGAATCAGGCAGGTGAAGGCAACATGATGCCAGATTTGAGAAAGGATCTGCAAAATAAAGATACCACAACTCATCTCAAAACTGCAGAGATTTAATGTTTCAGGGAATAGATGTGAAACAAGGGATCATAGGAAAAGGGGAAAGAGAAATGATCTGTTTTTCAGTTATGACATAGAAAACCAAACTGCAAGTGTGGACTATGACAAAAAAATATGCTAATACCTTTGCAATCTCAATGAGAATTTGACCGTTTGTGTGTGCCCTCTACCCTTAAATTCAGAAATAAAGACAATCAAAAATTAAAATAATTGCCCAGCTAAAAACTGCTATGAGGGATGAATTGTCAGGTTGCTGAAGTATAAAAATAAACTCTTGGTTGTCCTGTGCTTATATTTATTGAAATTTATGTTTTTTACTGAGTAAAGATATTTGCATATGAATCTCCATTTTTTTTCATTACCCTGGGCAATTTAAAGAAATCATATAATAGCTTAGTTCAGATACTAAAATTTGAAGTTTTCTTAGACCTTAGAACGTCTCTTCTCCTAGTTCCTTTTTTTCCTGAAAGCTCAATTAGAATAGCAAAATTTATAAGCTAGTAAACTTATACTATAGCAAGTGTTGCTGTCAAGTGTTTTTCTCCATAGGAGGTGTGAACTGTGTATTGTCTATTATTAGTAATTTTTAAAATGCCTTTATGTACATAATCTTGATGGAGCTATTGGCTGAACTATAAAATATACTCTTGGTAAAAATTACTAATTTCAAAGATCAGGGTAACCACTACAAAGATGTGTCATTTCTGCCTTTGTTTAGGACAGGGAGACAGGCTGGGGAAGTTACCAGTGATTGTGGAAATAATTTTGCTCCATTTTATACTATTAAATGAAGAGATGAGTGAATTCTGTGGTTGGTTACCTTACCTTCCAAGACACAGGATCCACTAGAAATTGGCTGTAATACTCATTGAGCCAAGTTGTCATATTAAATTCAACCCTGCTGTAAACACATAGAAGTTGTGAAATTGCTTCAAGTAAACAGTGGTTTGCAGAACACTATAGGAGCATCTGTCACTTCAATATGCAGAGCATGAGTTGACCCTTTTCCTAGAATTTGGTCAGTGGCAATTGCATATATCAGATTGAGTAGGAAATTGTGTACTTTATAAGACTTATTTAAATAGGCATTAAATATTTGGATATATTATGTGTTTGTGTGTATGTATGTGTGTATTCCATATTCCATATGTATTCCCATGTGAATCCAAATACTTATTCTTTATTTCAGTAATTCTTAACTTGAATCATGGACTTTGGAACGAGTTAGGGAACGCTTTGTTGCCTACAAAGCAAACCTACAAGTGTGTTGGTGTGTGTATGTGTATGGACCAGTTTGTTCGTGTGTGTGTGCTCATTTTGCGGGGATAAGGGTCTCTAGCATTCATAACATTCTCAAAGAATCTGACCAAAGAAAGGCAACAACTATCTTTGTGTATTTTATGACTGTGTATGTTTGCACTCATTGCAATAAAGTAGGACAAAATGATTTTGAAATGCATACAACTTTTAAGTTTCCTGTTTCGTTTTTACATCCTCAGACATAACTGTATCAAATTGGCCTCAGTTGTTCATCAGTGAAAATGCTCAGTTTGGGGTGATACCACGTAAATAGCAGCTTTCAGATGACTCCAGATTGGGTCCAGAAGTTCTTTCATATAGGCTGAATATAATAACCATCCTATATACAGAGCTTTATGGAACACATGCAGTTTTTATCGTCCAAGAACCCCTCCAGATGTGTTTGGTAAATGCTCCAAAGTCTCACAGCTAGAAAAGGACAAAACAAGGATTCCAACCCAGGGTTTCACTTTCTAAGTTTATTTATTCAGTATTCTAGACTAGAATCTGGGGATACAATAGTGAACAAAACAACCTTTCCCTCAAAGCTACCTTCTGTTTCCATTTGCTGTTCTTTCACAATTCATCCTTGAGACCTGAAACCTAGAGCACTCAGAACTGATACCTAGCTCATTATCATATCAGTTCCATTTCTAGTAACTTCAGAAAAACAAGACCACTTTCGGGCCTATCTGCCCTTTTAAGGTCTGATAGGTCTGATGATGATGTGCTAACCATTATGAAAGACAACCCCTTTTGTGTGTCAAATCTAAGCAAAGACCATGTTTGAGTGTTGTCTTTATGAAATGACATCTCGGTAAATTAGAAACAATAGGCTTGTTTAGCACTTAAACATGTTGATGAAGCTTTTCATTTTCCTGAGAGAATTGTAGATTTTGGAAGGTCCTCTTCTATATTATTTTTCCAAGAAGGGGAAAAAAGATCCTTACATTTTGCTGTAGGAAAGTGTGGCATGTTACTTCTTATTTAATTATCCAACTTGCCCCCCTTCTCTGTGGTAGCATTTTTAATGTAGTACTTAAGCCTGTTGTCTCTTAAAGGCTACAGGGGCATTTTCACCACCACCAGTATAACTTTAATATTATTTACTATACATAGCGTGAGCAATTATAAACCCTGAAGGTAATAGTGGAAATGTGTGAGGATACATTGAAAGAGTCTCTCAGTAACGGGGAGACTGCATTATACTTTGATAGCAGGACGTTTTGGAAACCATTACAACTCTGTGTATTTTGTTTCATTAATGTAATTACATACCATCTCTTCCACACACACCCCAAAATATTATATATTTTTATTTTGTCCAAACCTGTTTCAGTCATCAGTTTGTAGTTTTTTACTTCCACTTGTAACTTGATAACTGAGTAGAACAGGGGTTTGCTAGAGTACATTTCCCTGTGCTTCTTTAGGTAGTTGACTATGCTATTAAGGTAACAGTATTTACTTACTGATAACTCGAGAAACAGTCGTTTTCTTGGTCTGTGCTAAATTGCATCTCTTCCAGTGGCAGCTTATTTCTTTAACTTTTTTGACATATTAAGATTTTAATCATGGTAATGCTGAAATTGTTTCAAATTTGAAAGAGCAAATGTCAGTAATTTCAATGAAACAAATGTGCTTGTAATTTCTAGCCATGTTAAATGAACACACAATTAAAAGGAAAACCATTAGTAGTGCAAAGAGCCCTGTGCTGGAAATCTCAAAGTCTTGCTCTGCCACTTTTAGGGGCCACTATAGTAATAATAATAATCACCCTATTTACTTCACAGGATTGTTATAAAAGTTGTCAATGATAAAATGGATATAAGTGAGTCTTTTAATGTGCAGATGCTTTATATATTTAAAAGGGATGTTATATTTTACCCACTATATACATAGAAAAATCATGCCCAGTTATGACTTCCAATAAGCATTTCCACCAAATAGAATCTCTATATGTGGATGTAGTGCTTGAGGTCTGGGTCACTAGATGGATAAAAACCAAGTGTACATTTTAAAATATTCTACCACCAGTCCTGAGCACAGCATTTTGCCTTGGAAGGTTCTGATTCAACAAGACTTACTACATGGGAATAGACTGATTTAGCTCAGAAGCTCCTTTTAATGCAAATATTTATTTTGCTTGCTGAGAACAAAAGATTACAGTGCCAATAACTCAAGAAAAGGAGCAGGCAAGCCAGGTCTGTAGAGAGAAAATGAACTGGAAAATAAAGTAATTCTGGGGTGAGTTTGATCTGCACTTTAATTCAAGTCTCAGAACCATGTGACATATAGTGATCAAAATATACTCTCAATTGCATATTAGGCATTCCTTTGGGGACCTGGGCTATTTATTCAGCACTGTCCCAAATTAATAGCTAAATGAGCCTCAAATTTGCCGAGCCCACATAATATTGGTATAAATTTGGCAAGGAAAGCAAATGAGAAGGCAGGCAAAGGGGTGGGTGAGGGGAAGCTTGCTGAAGCTCAGTATCTCAGAGTGAGTTGTGGATGCATGTTTAACACTGTAAAGAACCAGTCCATTTTTACCCATGAGTTTTATTGCTTTCTGGGACCTCTAACCCAGCACCACCCCTGATTCACCAACATCTCCTTCTTATCCCCTTTAAATATTGTAGTTCACTGTGATATGTTTTTTCCTGTATCTGCTCTATCATGTGACCTCCTTTCGCCTGGGAGGGCAGGTTTTCTCCTTATCTTTTCCATCCATGTCTGTTTTTAGCTAAGAGTTCCAGCCTCAATAAGGCTGGATTACCCTTTGGACAGAAGGGTGGACAACCTCAAGGTCAGCAGCAACAGAAGTTGGGTCTAGTAGTCAGATCACAAGTGAATGTGGCTATTCATGAGAATAGGGTGGTGGTGGCATTTATCCTGCTTCCCCTCCATAAATAAACCTGGTAATTTTATTTTTAATGTTACAGAAAAGTTGATGCTACATTAAATGCTTGACCCTCATCCATCATCATAAATCTCATACTGGACGTGCGATCTCTTTTCATGTTTCTTTAATTGGAAGTACTAATGAATCGAGGCCTGGTGGATGATGCCTTTAGTTTTTTGTTTTATTTTCTTTTTGTTTTCTTGAATCATTGAAACTTGTCATTTTTATCTAGACTCTTCCACAAATGGCAAAGTCATTTATCTGCAGAATTCCCAGACCCTTCTTTTGCCTTTGTGCACCTATTAATTACCCCTTCTGAACTCAATTTGAAAAAATCACTTAGAATAACCGAATCACCCATATTTTTGTTCTTTTGGGGTTTGGTGAATTATGTGGATTAAAAGAACAGACTATCCTCTCTTCTTTTTCTCTTTCTTCTCCCTGTCCAATACTCAGGAAGAAGAGGGAGAAGGAGGTAAAGATACATGAGGCTTAACTACCCAGGGTTATGAAAAGAGTTTGCAAAGACTTTCTGTTTGCTTCCCTTTTGGGTTTTCTTAGTCCCTGTAGGAAAAAGTTTATCCCTCTGTGTGCAAGTGTGTGTGTGTGCAAGTGTGTGTGTGTGTGTGTGTAAGTAGTTGAGCAAAAAAGAATGAGACGGACTTAAGGAGAGTCAATATCGCATATGAATCAAAAGCCGACATTTAGCTATTAGATAGATCTCAGTGAAAGGATATGTTCAAGCTAAGTTGATTAAGTTTATTAAACTTATTTATTAAGCTTGACTAAGCTTATTAAAACTTCTGCCAGGTTGAAGCCATTAGTAACCATCTGTAGAAGATAACAGCCATGAGTTTCACAAATACAGCAGCAGTGTCTGCTAGAATCGTGATGTGAGCCACGAATGCAAACCACATATGCAATTTTCAAATTTTCTAGTAGCTATATCAAAACGGTAAAAAGAAAAAGATGAAATTAATTTTAATAATGTATTCAACTTAGCCTTATATATCCAAAATGATAGCATTTCAATATACAATCAATATACAAACATGAATGAGATATTTTACATTTTTGTACTGAGTCTTCAAATTCCAGTGTGTATTTTATACTTCCTATACATCTCCAGTCTCGAAGTAGCCACATTTCAAGTGTATAAGAGCGCATGTGAGTTGGCTATTGTATTGGACAGTGCAGGGCCTGCATTCCCTTCCTGGTTCCTAGTATTGATAAAGTCTTCCTACCTTCCTTTGTTGTTACAGGAGAAAATGGAAACAGAACCTGCCTATTACATGAGTGCTGCACTATTTCCCCAAATGCAGCCCAGCAGTACCAAGAGCTGCCCTGTGGAAAAATTTATTCTGTGATTAAATAAGTTAGGAAAGTTTTATTATTTTACCCCCTTTTGAAGATTACATGATACATTAACATTTTAAAGATTGAGAAAACTCTCCTGGGTAAAGAAACCTGTTTGACGTTGTTTAGTTGTTGAGTTCCGTGTCTATAAGAATCCTAGAAATTGCCACAAGTGTCTCTCCATAAGAAAAGCTTTGTGTTTTCCTCTCTTTTTCCACTCCTTTTGGAAATGAATACAAGGATAAATTTCTATTTATCCTTGTATTCAGAATCACCTGAGAACAATATCTCTTTTGTTCTAGAACAACCACCTCCTAAATTGAAACCAACAGATGGCTTTAAAGTCTTGCACTTGGACATAGATCTTCAGAAAGTACCAAAGTATATACCTTCCTCTTATTCTTTCAGAAATGGTGAACACTCTAAAAAGATGTGGAGGTGTGGTGCGGGACATCTGAATGTGTATATGTGTAAACACCAAATACATACAGTTTCTTAAGTAGAGTAATGCAATTCTTGCTGATGTTTTATTTTTATATTTTGCGTGTGGTGTTAATGTACATACTTTAATGTGTACTGTTCTAGTAATATGTATGAAGTAGCTGTGACATAGCAGTCAGTTTTAAAGATACAGACTATAATTGACTACTGTCAGTCTTTAACAAGTGATCTTTTTGCAACTTGGTTTTAGTGGGGTCTCTGATGCTGTCCCCATAAATTTCGTTTTAAAATCTATGCTTAAGTGGCAGTTACCAATATAATTAATTCTGCTACTGAATTTGGTTCATGTTGAATGTGGTAACCCATATATGTGAATATATTCAGACATGTGGATTGATTTCGATCATCAGTTTTGTCTTTGTGTTTTAGGACTTTGCTATTTCAATATTAAAGATGTCTTTTGAATACTGTAGCAGCAGTGGAATCCCTATGTTCTTGAAAATGCCAAATGTAATATGAGTTGCATATAGACTCTTCAGCAGTAGAAATTAAATATTCTAAGTGCAAAAGTTCGGTTTTAGAATCTGATAAGGAAGGACGGCCCAATCTTTAAAAAGGTACAGCTTTCTCAACTTTGAACATCTGGGGGAACTCTACTTGGAAGTCTGAGTTTTAATATCTTTAATCCAATGGCTCTAAGTTAACAAACATTAAAAAATGGATTTTGTAGAATCAAATTATTAGGGGGAGCACTTTGCAAAGCCATATACTGGGGAATATATACTGGGTCAAGCACCACATGTTAGTTTTGGAATGTGTATTTCCCAGCGAATAGAATTTACTGCTCCAAAAAGCTTTCTTGGCATAATTCACAATACTTACAGAAATATAACTGTATCATTGAAAAAAACAAAGCTCACCTTCCTAATGATACATTTCACAAACAGCACATTAGGGCAATTTCTTACTTATGGGGAGGTACAAAGAAATACTCTGTCAATATAGTATAACTGCTTATTTCAAATTGTATCTAGGAATGAATAACTACTATTATTTAAAGTACTATTGAATTTTGAGGAACTGATCAAAGAATTAGTATTATTAATAAAATTGTACTCTTTGCAATATATTTGCCTTGGCACAAATGCAGAGTTAAAAGCATAAAATTTATTAAAAAATTACCAAAATTAGTGATTGGTTGTTACTACTTTAAAATCCTACTAATTTCTATTAGCACTAAATCAAACAGCAGTTATCTGTTGTACACAAGTAGAATTTTGGAAGACTCGGACACAAAATGTAAGCCTTTTAAAAAATGTCTTTTTGCCATAACAGGTTATATGACCTCTTGCTAATTGTTATATTTCCTTAGGGGCACTTCGAGGCTCTTTCAAAGACATCTGCAGCAATTAGGTCTAAATTTAGAGTAGAATATTTTGCCACATATTTTACTATATCACAAAATGTCATACTACTGTATTTTATAATAAAACCAAATTCTCAAGTATTCTAATATGTTACATATTAATACACCAAAACATCACTTTCTATAAGTCTATTATTATGTACATAATATTTTAAAAAATAATGGGTATTTTGGTCCTAGTGAAAAAGTATAATGCAATACATGACATTAATCTTTAGTCAAAACCCACTGAGGTGTCTGACAGGGAAACTAGCAATCATAACCTATAAGGTATATATTATTCTCAAGGACAAAATGGCAAATGATAATATAGAAAGACGTGATCACTGGAGCAAGTTAGCTGGTGTGCAGACTAAGAAGGATCAACTTGCAAATGCTCATCAGAATTTAGCTTTTGTTATTGATTGTTTCTGGAGGGGATAGTACTAGTCAGTTGATACTGCTTCCCTTTCATGTGGGAGTTTGCTCACAGCCCACTGCATGGTATAGTGAAATCTCTTTATAAGCAAGATAGAGTCAGAAGCTTAGCGATGCACCTTATGGTTTTTACAACTGCTGTTACAATGTTCTAAACACTGTGATCTTTCCAAATGTGTTTTCTGTATTCGTTTTGTACTGTAGAAAATAATTCGCTATAAACTGGACTTCATAGTGTTTAAAGCAATGTTATTTATTGGCTTATTGTCCCTCCTTATAATACATTTATGTACAGTGTACACTTAATGTAAAACCTGTGATAATCCTTTGCCTTAAAATAAAATCTAATGCTAAATACTCGGTGTACTGATTAATAATTCTAAGCTACCAATTTTTTCTTTAAACCTAACCACGATGTCAAGTAAAACATTACACAAATACTCTGTGGAGTGTTGCTGCTGATTCTGTATTTGTGGTAGTGTATGTATCTTGGCCCAGGACATGGTGGCCTTCTGTGTTCTATAAATAGACATTAGTAATCCTTTTAGGGAAAGGGCCTGCTACCTCTCAGCTGCTGGCTGAATCTTTCCTTTAACTCATAAATGGATTTTCTCATGCCACATAAAAAACAGAAAAACAGCCCACCACATTCTCTCCCTGTACCTTTTTTTGTTTTGATTCCTTTTGAATCTTTACATTCTATTTGTGTTTACATTATTTTCCTAAATAGAAAAATGCCTGAGATGCCTGAAGATTGAAATCCCCCAATTTCAACAAGGGCAGAGGTCTTATAATTATTTAAGTCTAATCCGTTTATGGAACCTGAGTTTTAGAGAGATTTAGTGGCTTGATCGAGGTCTGAGGGACAGGGGTGGGCTGAGTACATCCTGATACTAAGAAGATGGTGGAAAGTTCAATGGGCTAAAAGGAGTTGTGTTAGTCTTGGTGCTGGCACACCAATAAGCAGAGGTCTGCCTTGGAATAAAAAAACTGCTTCCTTATTAGGCCCTGATCTTTGTCCTGAATCACTTACAGTTATAGAGGAATACACTTTGTAGGCAGTTTTTCTGGGAGGTAAAGATTGGTTCTTAGGGACGATCTTTGACGCTTTTTCATCACTGGAAGCAATGCTTCAGACCATTGTATTTGGAACACAAAGGGACATGCTCACATGGCACAGTGAAACGTGAAATCTTTTCCCACTTGGTGGTGGATGCATGACAATATACTTGCACTTTGAAAAGCCTATGTGTGGTCTGGTTATTTTTAAAAGACCGGAAACGCTGGCCCTTTGAAGAATCACGCGTTTCCTCGGCCCAGAAAATAGACTGGGCTAGAAAGGCGTCGGGACTCCAATTCTGGGCCTGGGTGGTCGCAGTTTTTCAAAGGGATGTGAACGGTTTCCCAAGATAGGACCCAAGGGACTCTAGGACCCAGAGGCTGCGCGCGACGCCCGCAGGGCCAACTATATCCTTTTGAGCTCCCGCGCCACGGCCTGAGCCGTCTCACGACGCGGGTTCGCGGCTCGCCAGGGGCAGGTCACCACAGAGACGCAGCCGGCACTGGCGAGCGAGCGAGC
>NW_012111253.1:2415558-2446860 GCF_000951035.1 Colobus angolensis palliatus
AGCCACCGCCACTGCGTCCGTCCCCGGTGAGAGCCGCTGACGCGCGGAGATGAAATTCCCGGCCTCGGTGCTGCCGTCCGTGTTCCTGTTCGTGGCCGAGACAACGGCGGCGCTCAGCCTGAGCAGCACCTACCGCTCGGGCGGGGACCGCATGTGGCAGGCGCTGACGTTGCTTTTCTCGCTACTGCCTTGCGCGCTCGTGCAGCTCACGCTCCTCTTCGTACACCGCGACCTCAGCCGCGACCGCCCGCTCGTACTGCTGCTGCACCTGCTGCAACTTGGGCCCCTTTTCAGGTGCGTGCAGAAACCCAGAGCCAGCCCCAGGCCGCAGCCCCGGTCCTGTGGCCTGATCCCTGGACCTGCTCGAATGGAGGGAGGCGGTTTTCCTGGGTAGACAGGTGGCTGGGCCCCAAGCCGGTCTGCCATGCCCCTCAGCCCCATTATTCCAGTCAGGAATGGGACGAATCATCGCATACTGGTTATAAAGCTGGGGCACACTGAATTCCTGTTAGGTTCCATCAAATGAAATAGCCAACATTCAACTGAGATTGACCAACAAAAATGGCAGTTTCTTGTGCTTCAACCTCATTAAAGACATTGGTTTCTCTGGGGTCAAGTAGGCTCTGACAGGATTGGCTTTTGTGGTCACAAACCCTTGGGAAGTGTGTTCTAAGCTGTGGTTATGGGGACAGCATGTACAGGTGATTTAATTTTATCAAGCATGGAGCTTACTGTGTGCCAAGCACTTTTCTAAAAGCTTTAAAAATATTTAATTCTCATAGGGAAGTCAAGAAATCCATGCACCACTCTTTTCTCTTGGTGGCGTAATGAATATTATGGGATATGGAAACATATGGGGTTCTAGAAATGTCTTCCGGCCCTGGCGAACTTATAAACGTAGCCGTTAAAGCTGGTACACATGCACCATGAAGACAAAACTTGCTATGTGTTAAGTAAAGAAAAACTGTTAGTGACATTTCTGGAAATTAATTTTTATTAACACAAAGCAAGTAGAAATATATTGTTATAAAACAGACTGGCTTAGCTAGGGAGTTTAAAATGTGTTGTTTTAGTACCTTTCATCTCTATAGGAAAAGCAAAACAAAGCCCGTCCATTTGGATTAGAAATAAGTTTATAATACTGAATTTTGGACATAGGCGACAGAGGAATTTGAAGAGATGAAAAGGCCAGAGAGACACCTCAGCTGCCAGAAAATTCAGCTAGCTAAGGATCTTTCCTACCAGGAAATCTCTCTCTCTCTCTCTCTCTCTCTCACATACACACACACACACACGCATACACATATCGAGAAGCAAGATGAATTTTACAAAGTTATAATTTTTTTTTTTGAGAAAAGGTCTTGCTCTATCAGTCAGGCTGGAGTGCAGTAGCAAGATCATAGCTCATTGCATCCTCCACCTCCTGGGCTCAAGTGATACTCCTGCCTCAGTCTCCAGAGGAGCTAGGACTACAGGCAAGCGCCATCATGCCTGGCTAATTTTCTTTTCTTTTTCTTTCTTTTTTTGTTTTTTTTTGTTTTTTTTGTAGAGAAAGAGTCTCCCTATGTTGCCCAGGCTGGTCTCGAACTCCTGGGCTCCAGTGATCCTCCCGCCTGGGCCTCCTAAAGTTCTCCCTATGTTGCCCAGGATGGTCTGGAACTCCTGAGCTCAAATGATCCTCCTGCCCAGGCCTCCCAAGGTGCTGGAATTACAGGCGTGAGCTGCTACGCCTGGCCATAAAATTTTTGCACCTCATATTAAAGAAAACTGTTCCAGCTGACACACAAACTACTGACTTGTAGTTTACACACAGTCACAGCAAACTTGGTGAACAAGTTTCTCAGCCTCCAGAAGCTGCAGAATCCTAGAAAGGAAAATAAACAGGTACACTGGCAGAAGTGGGAGGTTGCTGCTGACTTCCTGATAGCTGGGGAAGAGTCTGGGGAAAAAGAAAGGAAGGGAGGGGAGTTTTAGAAGTCCTGCAACCTGGAGCCATTTAGTGAGGAGAGAGTTAGTCCTTTCTAGCCAGGTAAGCCCTGTGATCCAGACTATATTCCCGCTCAGTAAAATAAGTGTGATCTGACTTTGGGCAGGGCACTTATCATTTCTTAACATTATCTGTGAGAAGAAAACAGATAATGTTTAAGTGGAGTAACAGGAAAAAGGGGAACTGACATTTCTCAAAAGCTTCTTGTGCTAGATGGTTTGATATGTACTTACATCCCTCAATTCATTGAATCCTCGCCATGACATAGATGTAATTGTCCCCATCTTGTAGGTGAGGAAAGTGAGGCCTCACACTATGTTCTCAAGCCTCCTTAAAAAGAGCTAATTATATTCCCTATGCTCAGTGGAAGAAAGCAGAGGACTGTGTAGTACATTCTATTAGTAGTTCCATTATAAATTAAGAAAAAGTTTGGTCATCTTGGCGATCCAAGTAAATGATAATACCCTATCACTGCTGCTATTTAAAGTGTTTCTAAACACGAAGAGTAACCCAAGACAAAGCTAATAACATAATATACATAAAAACAAGACGACAAGTATAAACCTGAACTCAAGAAAACATACCAAGATGTTAAGAATAATAATTTCTGAATAGTGGGGTTATGAGTGATTTTAATATTCTGGAAAATATATAAAACCATATAATAAAACAATTATATATTTTTCTATATTTTTCAGTTTTTACAGTAAAAATATTTTAACTTTATTAAGGAAAGAAAACTTTTGGTGCTTTGAAGAGATAACTTCTCATCTATATATAAAGTTTCAACACTATAAAAATACCTATTTCCAGAAAGTTCTGAATGGGCCATTGTCTTCTTGGAGCAAAAACAAAAGAAAAAATAAAAAACAAAACAACAGGCAAACCCCTTCCATCAACAAGGAGTCACTGATTCTAATGCAGCTGATTTATTTCAAGGAGATATTGGACCCATGACCTTACTGAGATACACAAAATGTGGTTCCAAGTCTCTTAGCTTCCAGATTAAAAGAAAAGCAGTTCATTCTTGTGTATTAGCCTGACTTAATATCTTACTGGAATTTCTTCCTGCTGACTGTTTGATTCCGTTTTAACTCTAAGACATCAACTTTACATAAAGATAAAAATTATTTCCCTCAAACAAAGGAGAGTCATGGTGATTCTTACCCCCTTCCTTATGGATTGGATTTAGTAATATTTCTAAATTATTTTTTGACAGTTTAACTCTTCTTGCTTTTGGATGAGTATTAGCCAAATTTGTGTTTTTGCTAGGTAGATGCTGCGTTTGAGTTCATGCAGCACGATGGCCCAGTTAAACTGCAATACATTACACTAATGATTCTGGGCTAAATACTACTAACTAGGCTTTGCTCCTTCTTTTCTTTAGGGAGACATAGGGAGAGCACCATATTTCATTTGTATCAGTCTTGTATTTAAAATGGTAGTTACAGTTTTTATGATTGTTTTCACATTAAGCCTGAGTTTGAATGATACAAACTTTGGATAATGCCTTGAATTTATTTATAATTTTAAGGAAAATCTTATTGTACATTGCAGTAGATACTCTAGCAAACCAGAGCAGGGAAAAGATCTCTTACCTAAAACACAAAAACATTTTTAAAATTCTGTTGATGATTCTTTTACATTTATGCTAATTTTTATAAATTAATTGGGAGGAATAAATATAAATGAGTTACAAGTTCAAGGAATTCCCCTCATCTCTTTTTTATTACTGGTATAGTGAGGAAAAAAATGGTACATGAAAAATCTGCATTTATAAAATAAAGCCTAAGAAGTTCCCAAAACCTTTCCAGAATACTGCAAAATGATTCACCATAATATATCCTTCTACATTAAACTTTTTAAAGAATTTAAAATGTTAGTAGTCTACATTTGAAGAGAATTTCTTTTTTCATTTGCAAGGTACTTTTATATACAGTGTTTAATTTCATCCATGGTAAAGCCCTGTGAGTTAACTGTCATTATCTTATTTTTACAGTCCAGGAATTGAGGTTCAGTGAGATTAAGCAAGTGGCTTTTCAAAGGTTTTGCAGCATTTTCTATTTAACCAATTTGGGTTTTGTGTAGGCTTACAGAGCATGTGTGTCATGTGAAGATAATGTGGCTTATTGGAAATTATAGTATTTCTTCGGAAAAAGTATTTTAATTAGGGTCTCTGGTACCACAGATTATTTATGCTGACATCAGCATGCATGATTTCAGCTAAGGAATAAGCTCCTTCTGCTATGAGGCTTGAAAATGGGATAAAGTAAAAAATAAGGATCAACTTGCTGATTATCTACATTGGGGCTAGCAAACTGTACCCCAGAGGCCTAATACCCCCATCACCTGTTTTTGTAGGTAAAGTTTTATTGGAACACAGCCTTGCTCACTGGTTTATGTATTGGCTACAACTGCTTTCACACTGCAGAGACAGAATCGAGCAGTTGCAACAGAGACCATGGCCTGCCAATAATAAAATATTTACTTTCTTATAAATACTTCACAAAAAATTTCCTTTCCCTTGGTGTAGATGCTACTGAAAAACTACCTTGAGTATTCAATTTTGATAAAAGTATCTAATTTCTGGCTTTATTCAGCCAACCTCTCAAGCAACAAACAAATAAAAACCCAAAAAATAAAAACAGATTTTGAGTAATTAGATGAGTCTTGCAGAATTGCAAGAATAGTAGTTTGTTTCTTATCAGTTTTCCTAACCTACAGTGGCAGGAGGTCTTGGGGCCTTTTACAAATGTATTAAACATCTATGACTACATGTAAAACTCTATGCTAATACAAATGTATCACCTGGGAAAAAACAGTGGCTTACAAGAGGTTCCACCTGAGCTTTAGGACCTTCTTTCATTTCCATCAAATGACCATGGAAGTTTTACTTTGTCTACAGTTCTGCAGAATGCTTCCAGTTTCATCCAGCTCCTTCCTTGGCATCAGGAAAATTGCTTTCTCATCTGAACCCTCATTTCATTCATTCAGTTCTTAGCATGTGCTGGTATTTAATTTGTTTGTTTTAGTCTTTCAAAACTCTAAGCTTGATTTTATTATGCAAGTAAAACATTTTTTAAAATGACAGAAGAGCAGAAAACAGATTTGCACAATGAGGAAAATAAAAGCTCTCATTTGACTGCTCAGAGAGAACAATTCCTAATGCTTTTGTTATATATCCTTACTAATATTTTTATAATGGCATGCTAGTAAACTGTCTCTTGGGGAAAACAAGCCCTGATGTTCAGTGTTTGCTGATTTCTCTAATGCATATATTCCCATCATGATTGATCAAGCTACCAGTTGTTTAACAACTGGCTCACAAAATTCCTATTTAACAGTCTGCTCTCCTGAGTCAGTATGAGCCAGCTGAAACATTTCACTGTTTATATGTATGTGTGGGTATGTGTGTGTAATCTGTATGTATTTTTTACATATGTGATTTTCTTTTTACAGAAAATGTAATTTAAAATATGTGATTCTATTGTAATTTGCTTCTTTCACATACCAAATATGGTAAAAATAGGTAGCCTGGTCAACATAGTGAGACTGTTTCCTCACAGAAAATAAAATTAGCTGGGCACAGTAGCATGCATCTGGAGTCCCAGCTACGTAGGAGGCTCAGGAGTGAGGGTCCCTTGAGGCCAGCAGTTGGAGGCTGCAGTTGGAGGCTGCAGTGAGCTATGATCACACCACTGCCCTCCAGTGTGGGTGAGAGAGTGAGACTGTCTTTTTAAAAAAAATTATATATTGGTATTTGTACTTCTATACCATTGATGTTAAGGACTGTATAATGTTTCATTGAATTGATATTATTAGGATTTATTTAATTATTATTTCATTTTTGGGACCTTTAGAGTATTCCCAGAATTTTGCCATTATACATAATGCTATGATTTAAATTGTTGCAATACATTTTCTTCTAAGTGAGATCATACGTGATAAAATGGCATAACTGAAAGTGCTATATAAATATTAATTTTCATTATTTATTATTCTTATTGTGCATATGTCCCACTATCCCATTTAGATTGTGAGTGCCCCCAAATGAGGCAGGGGTATCCAGCTGTCTGCATTCCCCACAGCACTTAGTAAACTGCATCTGCATTCATCTCATATATGAGAATAAAGATGATTATCAGTTTATTCTGTTTTTGTTTTGTTTTATATTTTTGAGAGAGTCTCGCTCTGTCACCCAGGCTGGAGTGCGGTAGTGCAATCTTGGCTCACTGTAATCTCTGCCTCCTGTGTTCAAGCAATTCTCCTGCCTCAGCCTCCCGAGTAGGTGGGACTACGGGGGTGCACCACCATGCCTGGCTAATTTTTGTATTTTTAGTAGAGACGTGGTTTCACCATGTTGGCCAGATTGGTCTCAAACTCCTGACATCAGGTGATCCGCCTGCCTCAGCCTCCCAAAGTGCTGGGATTACAGGCGCGAGCCACCACACCCGGACAGTTCTTTCTGTTTTCTCTTTTTTTTTTTTTTGAGACGGAGTCTCGCTCTGTTGCCCAGGCTGGGGTGCAGTGGCCAGATCTCGGCTCACTGCAAGCTGCGCCTCCCGGGTTTACGCCATTCTCCTGCCTCAGCCTCCCAAGTAGCTGGGACTACAGGCGCCCGCCACCTCGCCCGGCTAGTTTTTTTGCATTTTTTAGTAGAGACGGGGTTTCACTGTGTTAGCCAGGATGGTCTCGATCTCCTGACCTCGTGATCCGCCCGTCTTGGCCTCCCAAAGTGCTGGGATTACAGGCTTGAGCCACCGCGCCCGGCCTCTTTCTGTTTTCTAATCTTTGTTGTGGTCAGTGGTCCAACAATGTGAAGTTGCTAGGCCTCATATAGCCTTCAGTGATTAATATGAGTTTTCCTTCAGAGAAAATTCAATTGGACATGCTTGGGATTGAACTCATGGCCTGAACTTCACATTGACGTTATTTCCAACTGAAGAAACTGGTCTGTGTGGTTTTACATATTTTCATGTAATACATGAAAGTGTTCTTGACCCCACAGGACAAAATGTCGTACACAAATCAACACCCCCACACACCCACACACACCATGCACCTTCTTTCTCCTAGCAACAAATGAACAATGGTATTAATCACAAAATATGTCCACTTTGTACTCACCAGAAAGGTTCCTGCATTTCCTCTCTTACGTCAAGCTTTGTTTTATTATTTCAAACTGTAAATACATTCCAGTTGCTGTAGTCGCCTCAGGGTAAGAGTATAAAGTTAGCATTATAACATTAACATTCAATAAAATAGATGAAGCCATTAAAATCTTCTGGCAGCATCATAAAGTTGTTATAAAAGTGCATGTTAGAGGAGGGACAAAAAGTACTTTAACAAGTTATAAACCTATGGCCATGAGTATTTTTTTTACTCCTAGGGAAAACACATTTTTCACCAGAATTTTATTATGAAAATTTTCAAACACACAGAAGAAAAGTTGAAGGAATTCTATAGTGAATGCCCAAGTACTTACCACCTAGATTCTACAATTAACATTTTGTTTCACATATCTATCCATCTATCAATTCGTGTGTGTGTGTGTGTGTGTGTGTGTGTGTGTATGTACTTCAAAGTTAATCACAGACCTCAGTATTCTTCCAGCTTCAGCATCCATATTTTTACCTAGAGAGGAAATTCAGATGTTAAAAGCCAGGTATTCTCTCAGTCTGGAAAGGTCACTGATTAAGTCTCCATCCCTAGGTGAGACTAACTTTAGTCCTGCCCTGTAAGGACTAATGAAAACAGAGAGATAGGTAACATGTCGTGGTCTCCCAGTGAAATGCTAGATGGTAAGCTGCCTTGTGCTGGAGGATTTCCAAGCCATAGCTTCTGCTTTAACTGGGGTGGTTTGGGGCATCTTTTGGATGTGGAACACACACATGTGTGTGCATGCATGCATGCAGTCACACTGTATTATCATTTTTCACGGCAATATGACAAAGTGGGCATTATATCTGCTTTATAGTGGAGGGAATATACTGGGGTGGGGATAGTAAGTGACTTGGCTATGGCTACACAGCTAGTGTGTGTCAGGAAGGAAAACTGCACATTATTTCTGTGACCCTGGAGCTGGAACCACTTTCCATTCTCTAAGATATTTCCTTGCTTCAGTGGCCTTTGGTGTTACTTCTTCATTTGGTTCTCATTCATTCCCATTGGCCTCTTGGAAAGCCTCAAAAGGACTGCATACGGAGAACTAGTCCTTGGAGTGGTTGATTTAGAAGAGTGACTTAGAAGAGTTCAGAGTAGCCAAGTCAAGGCTTTGAGAATCAGGCTAAAGGTAAGTAGGATGAGCATGGAAAGTCAGAATCCTGTCTGTCTCTAATTATTATGACTTGCTGATTTGTTTTCAGGTGTTTTGAAGTCTTCTGCATCTACTTTCAGTCAGGCAACAATGAAGAGCCTTATGTCAGTATCACCAAGAAGAGGCAAATGCCAAAAAATGGCCTCTCAGAGGAGATTGAGAAGGAGGTGGGCCAGGCAGAAGGCAAGCTAATCACCCACCGATCAGCGTTCAGCCGGGCATCGGTGATCCAGGCTTTCTTGGGCTCAGCCCCCCAGCTGACCTTACAGCTGTACATAAGTGTCATGCAGCAGGACGTCACTGTTGGAAGAAGTACGTATATTTTTAATTTCTGCCTGCATTTGGGGATCAAAATGAGAAGCAAAACATACAGTTTATTTTGTTTCAAAGGAAATTTGTTCTTAAGTGCATTTAATTCTGAATCTATGTTCTAGTTACTATGCTCAAAACTCAGTTAAAATAACAACATTTATTTTGCTTATGACTCTGCATTCTAGGCAGGGCTCAAAAGGGTTACCTAATCTGTAATCCACTAAGGATCAGCTAGGGTGGCTCAAAGGTGGGGGGCTAGAATCTATTCAAGACCCCTTCATTCACGTGTCTTGTTGCTCACATGTTTTGATATTGGCTGTTGCTGGGAGTCTCAGATCTTCTCCATTTGATTTCTCTGTGTGGGCGAGTTTGAGCTTCCTTAGAGCATGGTAGCTGCTTCCAAGGGTGAGTGTTCTAAGAATGAGGGAAGGCCACATGGAAGCCGTATCAGCTTTTGTGATCCAGGCTTGGGAGTTGGGGCACATCACTTTTGCTTCCTTCTCATTGTTGAAGTACTCAAGAGTTGTGCCCAGATTCAAGGGAAGGGAGAGGGAAGCCAACTCTGACTCTTGTTGGGCAATGGTAGAGTTCTGGAAGATCATGTGGGACCAAAAATACCACTGTGGCCATTTTTAGAAAATATAGTTTACCAGAGGCTGAAAATACAGCTATTGGAGGCTGGTCCTCTTGGGATTTCACTCTGTCTTTCAGTGCTAGTTCTCAACAAGTTGAGACAGTTGGCTTAACAACTTTGTGGTGAATAATGGAACAAGGCCACTTTCTTGTCTTCTTAGATTTGTAATAGGTATATCAGTTTATAAGTCAAGACAATGTTCTACCTTTGGGCTATTCTCACATCATCAAATTAAGAGCAGATTTTGGTTAAGTTTAAAAAACAACACTATTTGCATCAGAGTCAAGATTTTATTGAAAAGCCTACAAATGAGAAGTGGATACCCTCCCAAGTATTAATATTATGGGTGAATGAAAACCATTATGGTAAGTTTTATTATGGGTATACAAAATGATTTAAAAGCCTTAAGTTGAAAAAATACATGTTTAAGAAAACATTGAATATAAGAAAGACTCTTATTTATTTTACTTCACTCAGTTTTATCCTCTTTCTACCTATATTTCAGACTGGCTGGTAATAATTCATGTCAGAGTCACAGGATACTTACATGTTAGAGCCATCTCCCTTATCCAGGTTGCCTGATTATGTTTCTTAAAGTATGAGTCAGGATCTCAAGTAGAGATCTTGAACCTTAGTCGATCAACATTTATATGGAAATACTTTCCACAACACTTGGTAGGGAGTAAAAGCTCAATAAATAAAGCAGCATCCATGCTCCCTAAGGAATTATAACTGGAATGGGTCTTGACCAAACTGCATGCCACTATACTCTTTTTCCCAGTTTATTGTTTTTCCAAGTGGCAGGGATAGAGCAAGAAATCAGATGTGATGATAGCCTATTTGATTTTTAGAGGTAGATCCAACTTTTTTCCTCAAGTTTTTTTAGTGACGATTGTCTCACAGTTGAGGGGTTGGCAAACTACATCTCATGGGCCTAATCTGGGCACTGCCTGTTTTTGTCAGTAAAGTTCTATTGGGACACAGCCCTGCTCTTTCATTTACGTATGGTCTGTGACTGTTTTGGGACTAAAACAACAGAGTTGAGTAGTTGCAATAAACATAATGTAGCCCACAAAGTCTAAAATATTTACTAACTTTTTACAAATAAAGTTTGCCAACCCTTGTTATAATTTTTCAGACATAATTCTGTTCAGAAAAAATCAGATCTATCTTATAAAATGTCAGTGTCACAATGGATATCGAAATGTCCCAAAAGAACTTGGAAAAACATAAGTCCTCTGAGAGTTAAATGATAAATCAAATAACTACGGAAAAAGGAAGTGGGCATGGTCTTGTTAAAAAGATAGATGGCTGCCACTTATGCAGATCTTGACTAACCCCAATCACTGCCTTAACATATATAAGGAAGGATTATCTCACCCGGAAAGGGTAAGACCCTTATGAATGGAGCATGGTCTAGGGTGTGTCACAGAGGCAAATGTTGGTAGTGTCTGTCATGTGGTTAGAAATGTATTTGGTGCAAGGAACAAACACCTAACTCTAAAGTTAACCTAGAGTTTATTTTTCTTATCTAACTAGATATTGGAAGTAGACAGTTGCTGACATTATTTCAGCTACTCAATAGTGGCAAAGTTGATGTCCCTGCCAAGCCATTGGCCTTTTGCTTGGGTTGCTACTAGAGTTCCAACCGTCATAGCTACCTTCGAAACAGGAAGAAGGAAGGGTAGATATCTTTCTCTTTTTATTAATGAATATAGCTTTTCCATGAATCTCCCTAATAGACTTTGCTTTGTCTTCCTCCTTTTATTAAAAACTATAGCTTTTCCAGAAATCTCTCTAACAGAAATGACTTTAGGTCTCTAAACAGAACTGATCAGTCATTTAGCTTCAAGGGATGCTAGGAAAGCCAGGTCTAGGAATGTTTGCCACCAGTTTAGACCAGTATTCCTCACACTTCCCTGATGATGATTAGAGTTATCTGGGGGCTTGTTAAATATATAGATTACCAGGATTCATCTCTGGAAACTGTGATTTGCTGTGTCTGGGATGGGAGCCAAAGTTATGTCTTTTCTTTTTATTTCCCTTTTGTTCTTTAAACAAGGGCTCCAGGTGATTTTATTATCAGCACAGTTTGAGAACATTGGATTAGACTAGTCATGGCCTGCATGTGGTTGGGCCCATGACCACCCATAACAAAACCATGTTCTCTTAAGATAGTGAGAGGAATGGAAAATGAATAGGCAACTGACAGTGTCTGCCACGTCATCTAAATGCAATCCAGACCAATAGAAATGTGTCCCTCTTGACAGAAGGACATAGAGTCCATCACAACCTGACCCTATTCAGCATTCAAATTCTGTAACTCTCTCCTCTCTCTCTGATTCTGTGCTCATTGAGCAAACATTGATGGATTTGGCATTAGCAGAGTTTGTCGTGAGGGAGAGAAGGGAGAGCCAGCTACATGGTCACTGGAGAGTTATTGTTTTTCTTCAATTGCAATGTAATTTATATAACATAAATTTCACCATTTTAAGTATACGATTCAGTAGGTTTCAGTATATTGACAATATTATACAATTATCACCACTGTCTAGTTTTAGACATTTTCGTTACACCGAAAAGTTTTAGACAATTTTAGACATTTTCATTACACCAAAAAGAAGTCCCCTATCCATTAACAGTCACTCTTCATTTCCCTTGCCCCTAGTCCTGGCGACCTACTAATCTACTTCCTGTCTCTATAGATTTGACTATTATGAATCTTTCATATCAATGGAATCTTATGCTATGGGGAAGTTTTGTTTCTCATAGTCAGTGAATAATGGACACTGTGTCTGTGAGCTTCAGTCTTGGGTGAGTTTGGACATCCTGAGATTCCCTGAGTCTAATCAGTTCTCAGCAAGGGCTTGCTCAAGTCTGAGGATCTCGGAGGATGGGTTGGGCTGAAGCCTAAGTGAGCACACCAATGTTACTGTGCTTTGTGAAGGCCCCTGCAGCCTGCCATTTGGCTTGCCTGTCCCTCACAGTACCCTTCTCTATTCCACTCAAGGTGGTAATGTTGGTAGTAAAAATGACTGTTTCATGAACCCTTGATTTGTGGCAGGTACAGTGATAGGCATTCTTCAGTTTCATTTTCACAGTGTCCCTGAGGTAGATAATATCTCCGTCTTACTAAAGAGGGAAATTGGGCCAGGCACAGTGGCTCACACCTGTAATCCTAGCACTTTAGGAAGCCAAGATGGGCAAATCGCTTGACCCCAGGAGTTTGAGACCACCCTGGGCAACATGATGAGACCCCATCTCTACAAAAAATACAAAAATTAGCCAGGAGTGGTGGTGCATGCCTGTGGTCCCAGCTACTTGGGAGGATAAGGCAGGAGGATTGCTTGAGCCTGGGAGGACAACAAGAATAAAAAAAAAAAAAAAAAAAAAAAGGAGGAAAATTGTACTCATAGTCTGCCAGAGGAGCCAGAATTTGAGGTTAGGTTTGTGTGACTTTATTTATGGACTCAATGGGTATTTCTTGGGTGTGTTCTGTGTTTCAGACCCTGTACTGGTCTCTGAGGATAAAGTGGTAAATAAGGTAGACAGGCCCCAATCGTCTTCGAATAGGATGTATAAACATCAGACAAATTATTAATCAAATGCATAATTTACTTAAGTTAAATCCTGCAAAGTGAAAGATAAGTAGCCTCTCTGAGGGTATATTGGGGGGTGTCTAACTGAGTCTGGGAAATGAGACAAAGGTTTCCAAAACTTAGGTTTAAACTGAAAACTGCCAGATGAAGAAAAGAAGCCAGATGAAGAAAAATCAGGAAAGAGCATCCCAGGATTTCAAGCTTTATTCCAGAGGCAATGGGAAGGCACTGATGAGTTTTAAGCAACAAGTGTCATGATCAAATTTAGTTTTAGAAACTGATTACTCTGCAAAATGGATTGGAAGAGAGTGAAGGAGGAAACAGAGAGGCTAGGAAGTAGGCTACTATAGTTGTCAAGGTGAGAATAATGGCCTGGACTGGAATAGTTAGAGTGGATTATTGGAGCAATATTAAGAATGCGTAAGTGGAACAATGTGTTGATTGATTGGATATGAAGGTGAGGCAGTGAGAGATGTCAAGAATAGTTCCCAGTTCCTGATATGGACTGTTGTAGCCTTGGATCTCCATTTGTCTTGGTAGTGAAGTAGCAGGTTTGCAAGGTATATTTTACTTTCAGTTTCAGGCTTAAAGAAATGAACATATTTTAAAGATTCTATTTAACTCATGAGAGAACAAGCAGATGTTTGGACCAGCTTATAAGATAACCCAAAGGACAGATATAGGAATATTGACTAGAGATATCAAAATGAGTATATAAATGGAAGTAAAACTGGTTTTATTACAGCATGAGAGGGGTGACATTTGAACCTCTACTGTACAAGACATTGAGCATGTCTGTTAGTGACTTACAGCTTGTAGATGAATGTAAATGAGCTCACTGGCAATACAAAGCTAGAATCACAGAACCTGGATTGGTGTACTGAAGACAGAACAAGGTTTTGACTGAAACACTTTTTTTGTTGTTGTTGCTAGAATGTTTAAGTCAAGTATAAAGTTAGACTTTCCTCAAAAAGATGGTCCGGTTGTTAGGGTGAGCAGGTTCCTGTCAGAGACATTTCGAGGCCAGGCTTGATCAGGGCTTAGTGGACACTAATAATATCACAAAGTTGAGGTTGTCATGAAGGCAGCTCCCTGATCAAGGAGGGCCTGGAGCACAATGGGCGGGAATAAGCACTGGTACCTGGAGAGTCTCAGGCTAGTGGGAAAACCGACGAGGGCTGATCAAAACAAAACTCACCAAGACCATGTGAGGGCAAAAAGGAGTCTTAGAAAGGAGATTCTTCCCTGCTGCGCAAAAGCCTAGCTGCAGTTTCCTGTTAGCCACATGGATGGCTTTCTGCGAGAAGGTCAGTATTCCCAGTGCCTGAGCTCATCCACACCTGTTCTCCTGGCTGTTATTCTCTAGTATCTGATGGCCAACATCCTGGAGCAGGCAGGCAAGGAGGCCCAGAACAGCTGCAGGGTGCACATCACCCCAGAACACATGGAGATGGCCATGCACAAGGATGAGCAGCTCAGATGCCTCTTGGAGGATGTACCCACCATCAGGTTGATGAGGTGCCCCAGCCTGAGAAGGAGGGATGCTTGGGTCTCCGAACCTGGCAGGACTTCATCAACAATTTCATCCAGCCTCAAAAATTTCCATAGATGAGAGACCCCAGGCTGCTGCCATCAGCCCATGCTATTAAAGTCTTTAATGACAGTGCCCCTGACTTCTCTCAGGTTCTCTTATTTTGGGTTGTAGGTGTCTGTGAGACATCTAGGAGAAGCTATCCCATAGAGAGCTGAATAGGTGGAAGGTGTGGCCAGTGTGGGGTGTTTGAATCAGTGGTTTTAGAAGGGGCAGTTTCCAGTGGTGTTGGTGAGAGCACTGGCCCTGGTGGGAGGAGCTGACTGGGGATAAAGATATAGAGACTTCCTCATTGGCTTTGAACTGGAAGGCCTTGTGAGGCCAGAGAGTTGCTGGGGGCCTCCTAGGCTTGATAAATTCCCGACCTGATGCTGGGACCTGGGGTGGAGCTGCAGACTCTGACTGAGGTGCGGGAGGCTTTATTCAGAATAGCAAAGTCTGAAATCAGAGGGCAGTGGCCACAGGGGTGGGTGGAGAGGGGGCACACTGCATGCTAGCTGGCATGAACTTCATGGGACAGGCTTTACATGGAGATTGAGGAGTGATGGGAAAAACACAAGGAAAAATGCAAAAAAAAAAAGTTTTGGTCATGTTATTTTATTTATTTATTTGTACCCTGCCTCATTCCAAAAAAGACTTGAGACAGGAATTAGTAACTGGCACTATGACACTTTGTTTGGAATATATTCTTCTGTCCTCTTATGGACACTGTTAAATTAAGTAGTAACATTATATAAAAGCTCTTTGGCCTAGGACATGCAATCCAATCAGTTCTTAATGGTTACAAAATATTACAAAACTTATTTGTAAATGTATTCCATTATAAACACAATTATCAATCGCATTCCCAGAAAAAATAATCTGTGTATGATCATGTATTTCATAGAACAGCATAGAGTTATCAGTGGCCAAAAACAGGTTCAAAGGTATACAGATAACCTGTGTAATTCTGTCTCAAGTGATGGTCTCTAAAGCATGTACTGTACTTTTAAAAACTTGTGCTCTGAACTGTTTAAAACAGGTGTCACATCAAGTGTTGTAGCAATCTGTCCCCTTGCCTGTGAATGTCCATATTTTAGATTTTCACCCATTCTTTGGATCATCTATGGCCGCATTCTGCTGCCTGCTGGCCAGGAGGCTGCCCGGCCAGATTCAATAACAGATCAGACAACCTGGGTTTGAGATCCTAGTTCACCACTTTCTGACCATGTGATCTTGGACTTTCATTTACTCCTGCTGGGCAGGCTTGCTCATGTGTAAAACAGCGGTAATAAGAGTCCCTTATCTTTAGTTTACCCAAAGATTGAGTCCACTTGGGATGTGCACAGTGTGACCCCTAATAAACAGCTGCATCTGTCTCCTTCCCTAACCCCAGACACGCAGGCAGGCTTCCCCAGGGTGCATCTGGGTCTGGTTCTCAGGTTACTGTTGGGCACTTGGGCTACTGGCTGTGAGAGCCACATCCTGCTGAACCCTGTGGAGAGACAGGAGAGTGCCTGGCAGAGGAAGAGCCCTTCCTCTTTGTGTCCCCTTTGCTCCTCCTGCCTTGTGATTCGCCCTGTCTCTGCCTCTGTCTAAGCAGAAGGACCCAGCTTGGCCTTTGGCTAATTCACAGTAGTGTCCCGAGAATGAAGTAAATAGCAGTCTCGTGTTTAAAAACTAGGCTGTGAGAAACCCATGTCCTGGACACAAAGATGTTTCACTTCGGCCAGGAGAGGGGGCGCTGTCACCATGAAGTGATGAGCTGAAGGAGACTCCCCACCTGGAGTTGCTAGAGAGAGGCCTGCTTGCAGCTCAAATGCACAGAAGAGGAAGCAAGGAGCTGGGCTAAGGCTGGGAGTGCTCCATGGCTGTCCATAAGGAATCACGCAGTGGTGGGGTGAGCAGCTTGACAATGAGGTGCCTCGAAATATGAGGTTCAGTGTACATGATATGGCAAGAAAGACTTCTGGGATTTAGACAGGCACATCTTCCACATAGCCCTAAGGACAACCCCTGACAGTGCTAATCTCTAATATATTATTTCCTAAAGCACAGTCTACAAAGTGGCATCTTACAACTCAATCTGGATGACGGATAGGTTTGCTAGTTCTAAGCAGACATCTTAAAAGAAAAATAATAAACTGGTAGCATTTGAAAATCAATAACATTTTACTTGGAAGTCTGGATTTCTGGCTCTCTTGAGAAGTAGAAATGAGGGTATACATGATTACAGTGACATAGAGATGACTAGCTACTGCTCCATGAAGACTGGACCTCTGGTTTGCCACATTCCTTCCATACGCTTTCCTATGAGGTCCTATATTTGACCCACTTCATTAATTTATAGTAGTTGTCTGATTAATGGAGATACTTGAGTTTGTTACTCTCACTGTAAATTAATTACAAGTCCACAGTATTCAGAACAATCAATCTCATTTAATGAAGTAGTATATTGTGCAGTGCTTCTCAAAATATCATTGGGTTAGGACCAAGCAAACTTCCTTGTTTTTCTTGTTCCAGTACATTGTGAACTGATATGTGGTTGTATTACTAGTATGCCACTCATATTTGACTTGTCATTCGAGTTTAACAACTGCACTGGTGTATACCTTGTTCAAAAAGTGAGCCCACTAATTTAAATGTGGCTAAATCAGATGTATACAGATTCCTTAATGCCAGCTCTCAATGTCCATACTTACCGTAACTGACTGGTAACAGACAGTTCATTGTACCAGTCCTCAAACTTTTTAGATTTAGATTTTAGATTTAGATTTAGATTTTAAATCTAACGAAAAGCAGTAAACAGGACTTGCAGTTGGTATTGTTTCTCCTTCAGAGTCTTCATGAAAACAGATTTATCCCTCTTATGTTTAGGACTTTAGCATGATACTGGTGAAAATGTTGCTGAACTACTTCTGTTAAACCAGAAAACATTAAGGAAAACAATTAGCATCAGTGGGGCATGTTAGATGTGGCAGATGTGAGATTGTTGAGTTCTGAAATGTAGGATAAAAAGAATTCACCAAGGCAACTGTGAAAGGGACTCTTCATGACAAGAAGGGACAACATACTGAAAGAAGAGGCAGAACTGGGTTCTGGTCTCCTACAGTGTAGTTTACTTGGGGGCCTATCACTTTCCAGTGAGGAAAATGAAAAAATTGTTTCAAAGGTCAGCTAGAAATGTATAATTATGACTGTGCTCTTTTCCTAACAAAATATTTCTATGGAAAATGGGTACATAGGGTTCAGAGGACACGATTCTTTTAGGGTCTCCATTATACAGCTGAGGCCACTGAGGCCCAGTGATGGTAATCAGTTATTGTAAAGTCACATGGTGAGTGGGCAGCACAGTAGAATGATGGCCTGGGGTTCCTTCCTCTACTGTATCCTGAAAAAGGGGTCTCAAAAGAGAAAGTGTTTAATGTTCTCCTCTGAGAAAAATAAGCTAAAGTCTTCAATACCAAGATGTTAGGATCTCTTGGATTTCTTGGGAAGCACTCAATAACTCAGTCCCAAGAATATTCATTTGTGCTTTATTTGGGGAAGGCCAGACAAGTTAGGAGAAAAGTGCTGATTTTATAGTATAAGTCTTTGGGCTTTGCAAACCTAGGTCTTGTTCCACTGGACATTGTGTTAAACTGTGTTATGAACACAAATATGTCTCAGTTAACGTGTTCCGGTAATTCTGATCTGTCCACTAACCATTGTCTTAAATGTGGCAATGTGATGGCATGAGAAGCCTGTGTTCGAGAGCCTAGTGTTTGAAGTACTTGAGGTACTGACCTTTTTCATGGTGCTCTAAGACAATCCATCTTTGCTGAAGACAAAAATCTCCCTCCTGTAGCTGATTGTAGGGCCTTTAGGAAAGCATCAGTGTAAATCAAAAACTATCTGGAGAGCCAGGCATGTTGGCTCATGCCTGTAATCCCAGCAACTTGGAAGGCTGAGGCAAGAGGAACCTTTGAGGCCAGGAGTTCAAGATCAGCCTGGGCAACATAGTGAGACCTCCGTCTCTACAAAAATATTTTAAAAATTAGCTGGATATGGTGGAATGTAACTGTAGTCCCAGCTACATGGGGAGCTGAGTTCGGAGACCCTCTTGAGCTAAGGAGTTCTGAGCTGCAGTGAGCTGCGATTGCACCACTGCACTCTAGCCTAGGCCATAAAGTGAGACCACAATTCTTAAAAAAAAAGTATCGTCCGGGCATGGTGGCTCACTCCTGTAATCCCAGCACTTTGGGAGACCAAGGCAGGTGGATAGCCTGAGGTCAGGAGTTCGAGACCAGCCTAACCAACATGATGAAACCCTGACTCTACTAAAAACACAAAATTAGCGGGGCGTGGTGGTACATGCCTGTAATCTCAGCTATTTGGGAGGCTGAGGCAGGAGAATCGCTTGAACCCGGGAGGTGGAGGTTGCAGTAGGCCGCAGTCGCACCATTGCACTCCAGCCTGGGCAACAAGAATAAAAAAAAAAAAAAAAAAAAAAGCATCTGGAGATGATAGAGACTTAAAGTGCCTGTGGTTCACTTATGACTTGTGATAAAGTGAAAAGTCCAGTGGAAGTACATAACAAAACTAATACAACTGAAGAAGAAATTGTGACATACAAAATAAGATAATAAAGCCAATGTAAAAAAGTTTTGAACAAAAAGTATGTCAGCATAATGATTAATCATATTTTGAAGTAAGTCTACGGTAGATTCTAGACATCTGTATTTTACTAAACCTCCATTAAAAGGTTTGATGTGCATCCTCAACTTAAAAAGCCGTGAGGGAAGATGCTTCATAAAACTTAAAAGGAAAGTTGTGACTAAATAGTTTTAGAAATCTACTGAAATGATGACTGTTAATACCATAATTTTGTTGCCTAATATCATGAAGGAAAGCACCAGCAGGACTCTGATAATTAGAAACATACTATGGACAGTGGGGGCACTGGCAAATCTCTAGGAACTTCTCATACAATCTAGAACTTCTGAAATGTTTATACTAATAATATGTTTCATATTCAGATTTTATCTAGGGAAGGCTGAGTACCTCTTTTCTTTTTTTTCTTTTTCTTTTCTTTCTTTTTTTTTTTTTTTTATACAGGGTCTCACTCTGTCACCCAGGATGGAGTGCAGTGGTACAATCATGGCTTACCATAGCCTCAAACTCCTGGGCTCAAACCATCCTCCCCACTGAGCCTCCCAAGTAGGTGGGAATACAGGTACACACTACCATGCCTGGCTAATTTTTTTTTTTTTTTTTTTTAGACACAGGATCTAACCTATGTTGCCCAGGCTGGAGACCACCTCTTATGATTTTACTTTTTTTCCATGCAACTCATCAATACTAACAGCAGCAAAACTAATTTTATCTAATATCTGTCTTTTTATAAGGTGAAAGAACAAATCTTTCCTATTTTCTAGGTACTCTGTTGGACATCTCAAAGATAAGTCTAAGTGTAAAAGATTTATAGAGTTTCATTTTCATTTAAACTTTTCAATTTTATTTTGAAAGGCAAAATTGCTAGCAGATTTGAGAATTAAGTTAGGATCATGGGTGGCTGAGTACATGAATGGTTGTAGCTTGGCTATCTGTTAATTAAGGTGACAGTGCAATATTTGGATAAACATACAAAAGACCTTAATACATTCTTAATAGAGAACTTTTTTATTTTATTTTTTGAAGAGAATAATCAAGGGCATGATAAAGTTAGGGGAAAAAAGTGTTATTGTGGTAAGATGCAGAATCCCTACTTTTAGGGCAGGATTACATAGGTAATATTTTAGGCTAAATTATGACCCCAAAGATATTCAGTTTCTACTCCCTGAAACCTGTATATGTCACTTTATATGGCAAACAGAACTTTGCAGATAAAGAGATTGAGGTTGGGAGATTATTGTATTGTAGGTCATGCAGGTGGGCCCGAGACAAATGTTCTTATAAGGGAGAGGCAGCAGCAGGTTTGATCACAGAGGAAGAAGACAATGTGAGGAGTGAAACAAGATGCTGCACTGCTGGCTTTGAAGATGGAGGAAAGAGGCAGGAACCAAGGAATGCAGTTGTAGAAGCTGGAAAAGGCAAGGAAATGGATTCTCTCCTTGATCCTCTGGAGGGAGCATGCCCCTGTTGACACCTTGACTTCAGCCCAGCCAAACTGATTTCAGACTTCTGATCTCCAGAACTTTAAGACAACAAACATTTGTTGTTTTAAGCCACGGTGTTTGTGGTAATGTGTTATGGCAGTTACAGGAAACAAATACACGCCAAAAGTAATCTTTTACAACCTTTTATTAAGAACAGACCAATACTCCAAGAAAACTCATTTTCACAGAAAAACCAATTCTAGATTTGTTTCAATGAAATATTTGCTTCTAAATAACCCACTATTTACTTCTGACAGTCTCACAAATAGACCCATCAAAACTGAGCCAGATTTGGCAAAATGTTAACACAAAATTGTGTTCCTTTTCAGACTCTTTCTGCAAACCTCCTACAACTTACTTTATTCACTCAGGTTTTATCCTTCACCATTCTTCCTCATTCCCATCCTGGAACAAGTCATTTTTCTTTAGAACAGAAATATACATTTTTGCCCATAATAAAAATTTCATTATCTTGAGATTCCTAGTAATCTCATCCACTTGTATTAATTATAACTTTTAAGCAGCCACTTGTATTTCAAAAAGAAAACCAGGGAGTAGATAACTGTGAATTTCTGTCATTTTAGCAGCCTAACCAATCTCATGAATATACTTCATTGAGCTTTATCCAGCCACATACTTCCCTTATTTAATTCCACAGTGTGGCAGAAATGAAAATGTTCATTTACAGACCCAAAGATAAAGCTTCTTTGTGGCATGTACGAATAACAAGCAATGGTGTATAAATGAAAACTGTGCTTACTGATCAATTTTTCAGAATTCTGTCTTACTTAGAAATGATCTGGGAAGCCAATGAATAGCCAAGATCTTCAGTTATCTAAAGATTTTGGAAATGCTCTTCAAGGTAACATACTACACAACCTCATTACTATGGAACTACAAATTTATCAGAACAGTGATTCAAGTTTCTTAAAAATAGATTTAAGTTTTTAAGTAATTTTAAATATTTGACAGGAATAATTCTAGCTCATTTGATCAAAAAGCTGTATAAGTTTAGGAAAGACATACCCAAGAGTATAAAAATATATGCTTGTATTAAATATGACACTGATAAATCAGAGATGTTTACATTAAACTCAAAATCTTAAAGTAGTCTTATTTGCCAAAGAGTTACATAAATTATATAAATCTGAATTCTTAAAATGGTTTTGAGTTGGTTTCTAGGATAATATATTTTTTAGACTAACACATTTAAAAATCAATAGTACAATTTGCGTATTTTAGGAAATTCTAGTTATATTCAATTTATATAAGCAGTTATTTGTCTAGATATGCCAATCAGAATAGAACTCCTTTAATTTGGGAGACTTTATAATCTAACGTATTAATACTGTGCATAGGTAGGAAAACATTATACACTCGTACAATCAGAGTGAGGATATTACAGACATATAGAACTACAGATAGAAATAGAGTTTGTAGCTTCAATTCTTCAATTTCAGGCATGGATCAAGATTGAACACAAAATCAGAAAATCTCCCCAGTCCAGATTTTAATAGCTATTTTCCTGTCAAAGGGCATGAAATTCTTAAGTGATTTGAGCTTAGAAAAATAAACTAACAAAAAGGGGGACAAACCAGACTTTCCGTTGCCCGTCACCCAATAGGGACTAGATTTCTCTAAACCATGGATGCACTTAGATCTCCAGATTGTTAGACCTTAAAATCGGATTGCAAATCATTTCTCTCAAAGGTAAGGGGGAATAACTTAATGGTCGTAAGTGAACCAGAACAAAATAGAAACACAAAATTTGTAGAGAGGATTTCAAATGAGAAAATGAGGGTGTCAACAAAGCTCTATTGGTGTTCTGGATTCACCTATGAGAGCGAAGAAAGGACATGCCTAGGGTTTAACTGCTCACGAGGTGCACTTCCTTGTCAGCAATGTTTACCTGACTCTTAGAGGTGAATCAGTTGGACATCTTGTTATGACTTCCAAAGTGGTTAAAATATATTTTTCAAAGGGTAAAATTATGTTGCTCATACAGATGTGAACCTGTTGTTTACACATAAGGAAATGAACAGATGTTATGGCCAGGCATGGTGGCTCACACCTGTAATCTCAACATTCTGGGAGGCTGAGGTGGGTGGATTACCTGAGGTCAGGAGTTTGAGACCAGCCTGGCCAACATGGTGAAACCCCTGTCTCTACTAAAAATACAAAATAAATAAATAAAATAAAAGAGAACCAACTAAGGATTATTTAGAGATACCAAAATAAGTATGTGATTGGAAACAAAACTTCTTGTATGACATTTTGAGAGGGAAGACGGTTGAACCTGTGTTGAACAATGCATTTTGCAGTATGTATCAGTGACCTGTCAGATAGCCTGTATCCTGGAGTTGAAAAAGCAACAAGACCACCACCAACAACAACAACAGGAGTTACATCGCCCCACAGAATGCGGAAATGCCGGTGCACAGGCCTGAGTGCCACCGATTCTTTAGGGGTGGGACAGTCAGTCTAATTGACATGTCCAAATTCAAGAAGAATTGCTGATGCCTGGGTTCCAGAGCCTGGCAGGGCTCCTCACAGCCTCATCCATTGGCAAAATCACTCATTTGAGGAAGCCCCATGCTGTTGCCATCAGCAAATTCTCTCAAAAAGTTTAAATCCATGATGTGTTTCTGACTCCTCTCAGTTTCTGTCATTTTTAGTTGGAGGTGTCTGTGGGACATCTAAAAGAAGACATACCATAAGAGATTTTTAAGATTTAGTATGGAGGCAGGAATGGCTGTGTAGCCTGGAGAGATACATAGGCTGATAGCAGGCTTTGGATGCTCTGAGACATATGTCCATGCATCTGTGGTGAAAGATTCTGTGCACGTTGCCAACATCCTATCTTGAGCATGTGTTGCAGTACACACTGCAGTGTTTCTCTTCCTTTCTGTCACAGGCCTTTCTCCTCTGGCAGGGAATGCAACTCAGGTACTGATGAGAAGTGTGGGTAAGGTAATGCCCATGGGGCCACCCCAAACTAAGGGAGATGGTAGTTGATGGATAAGACCTCAGCCTCTCTGTCCTTTAGATAATTTGGGGTACAATTTACACAATCCTCTGTGGATCTCCAGTGGGAATGAGCCTCATTTGCCACAGTGGTAACCAGTTTAAAAATGTAGTCTTTAGTAGCCTTGCTTCCTCCCCTCTCCCCCTTCCCACCCAACTCCTTCATTCTGCTTTCTAGGCTTACCTCCCAAATGAACCACCTGCACCCAGATGCTTGCCTCAAGCTCTTCAGTTTGAGAGTAGTCATCTAAATAAAGATGATAATTTGAATCACAGTGGGCCAGGCATATGCAGCTGTGAAAAAGAAAGCTAGGTTCATCCAGGGACAATTTCAGTCACAGATGATGTGACAGAATTGAAGGGTAAGGATGTCTGAGGTTTGTGCAAGAGAATGAATGAAGTTTTGTACCAAGTATTCTTAGCTGGATGTGGGAAAATAGAGGATTTGTTTCATTGGAGGACTTGGTAAAAATTAAAAAAAAAAACAATTGTAGTAGCTCTTAAGCAAGCAAGTCAGATGGGTAGAAGGTGGTGGTCAGGATAGGGTGTTTGAATTAGTGATTTCAGAGGTGTTTATTGACTCTTGGATTACTAGGAAAGCGCTCTTAATAGCTCACTCCTGCAATTTCACTTCTGCTGTATTTGGGGGAAGGCTAAATAGGCTAGGATTCTTAGGTCTAATTTTATACCACAGTTCTCTGAACTTTGATAACCTGATGCAATCGTCTTCTGTTTGATCAGGTCGCTGCCCAGAGATCTACCTTGGCCAGACACATTGGCTAGATTCTGAAAAAACCTTACTTAATTTTTTGTCTGTTTTCTGGACCAACTGTATTTTATGAACTAATCTAATGATAATAGCTTTAATTCATATATTCATAGAGGAATATTGTGAGGAGGGAGTTGAAGATATAGCTTTTTATGTTTGTATGTGGTGCTTTACGTGATGTAAGCTTATAAACTTTTGGCATAACATCATCTCTTTTTGCATGTGTATACTCACACAGAGAAACACAAAACACAAAACTTCAGAAAGTATGAAGGGAAATACACTGGAATATCAATTAGTTGTCCTGAGATAGCGAGAATATGGGGTACTTTTTTTCTTTCCATTTATCTGTGTTTTTCATGCTTTCACAATGAGTATAAGTTTTTGTTGCAAAAGAGAGACTGATTGATCATAGGCTACTCTGGGTGGCTGTGGGTCTTTGTCTTACTCGTTTGTGCATGCCCAGTTCTGACATGCATGACTGCTCAATGTAAGGTCAGTGAATGTTGAAAAAAAACCTAACTGCTATCACGGAAAGTATTTTTTGTGAGTTAGGCAGGGAAGTTAAATTAATCTCAATTGCTTTCTTTCTTTTCTTTCCTTTTTTTAATTTTTTTTGTGACAGAGTCTCACTCTGTCGCTCAGGCTGGAGTGCAGTGGTGCAATCTCGGCTCACTGCAAGCTCTGCCTTCCGGGTTCACGCCATTCTCCCCCCTCAACCTCCCGAGTAGCTGGGACTACAGGTGCCTGCCACCACGCCCAGCTAATTTTTTGTGTTTTTTAGTAGAGACGGGGTTTCACTGTGTTAGCCAGCATGCTCTTGATCTCCTGACCTCATGATCCACCCACCTGGGTCTCCCAAAGTGCTGGGACTATAGGTGGGAGCCACCGCGCCTGGCCAATTAATCTCAATTTCATAGATGAAAAAAGTGAGGGTATCATTTGAGATGTTTTCATTGCAAGTGATAGAATATGCAACTAAAAGCAATTCAAAATTGTAAAAATGTATTACCTCATATAATAAGTTCAGAGGCAGAGTGATCCTACAGTTGACTAACTTATTAGCACAACAGTGTTGAGGATCCAGGCACTTTCCATCTTTTTATCTGTCTTCTTTGGCTTCTTATTGGTGTCTCCCCTGATGATTGCAAGAGGACCATGTATCCATTATGTATTTCTGCATAACAAACCACCATAAAACTTAGTGACTCAAAGTAATAGCAGTCGTTTCTTTTGCTTATGATTTTGTAATTTGTGTAGGTATCTGCAGGGCTTACCTTGCTCCATGTGGCATCAGCTGAGGCAGCTTGACTAGGGGCTGGCAATTTGGTACTGTTTAATACTGGTTGCTTAGCTGGGGCTGAGGGCTGGAGGCCTTGGTTCTTTTCCATGTGGACCTCTCTTGGCTTTTTTACAACATGGAAGCTAGATCTTAAGAGTGAGGATTCCAAGAGACACGAAGTAGAAGTTTTCTGTGTCTTAATATGTTGGCCTGGAAACCAGAATCATTTTTGCTTGATCCTGTTTAGGAGTCACATGATCTTAGATTCAAGAAGAGAAGACATAGACCCCACTTGTTGATGGGTGGTATTCCACAGGACTTCAGGAGCCATGTTTTAAAACATCTACAGGTAGTTTTAGGTCTAGACATTACATGCAGACATGATGAAGAAGGAGGTTTCTTCCTGTGTACTTCTTTTTCTTAGGGAAGAATGCCTCTTTTTTTCAACATAATTCTATTCCATTTCCGTTGGCCAAGATTGGGTCACATGTCCATGCCAAACCAATCTCTAGGTACAGGAATAGAAAACGAAGTTACAGATTTCTCTGAGGTGTAGATATCCTTGACCCTACAGAACAGCTGGGCAAGGCCTGGAGTGGATAGACCAGCTTCATCCTCTTAACCCAATGAATACAAATTACAAATAGTATAATTTTTGTATTTGTCTGTGACACAGAATAAGTTAGGAGACTGGTCTATATTAATCTTTATTTACTCCAGTGGTCAAACCTGAGATCATCTTCCTTGAACACGTGGAAGGGTGAGCAGCACCTAATCAGAATTAGAGTTCTGCCTTTAAGGAAGAAGAGAGGAAGGATACCAATTAAATTGGAGACCCACAGTGTCTGCAACACTGAGATTTAGGAAGTTTAAGGGCCCAAAGCCAAGACCAAGACTCAGTTCTTGGCCCAATGTTAGTTGTTTTAACCAACACTGCTTCTCATGGAGTTGGAGAATGTTAGACATGGAAGGGACCTAAGAGATCATCATGTTTGATTTTGCACACTCTGTAGAAACCACTTATTCGGTGTCCCTGAAAGGTATTCCACCAGCCTCTGCTTGATTATATTCAGCAGTGGAGCTGTCAGTATTCAAAAGACACTTCTATTGGTGAAGTACTCGTTGTTAGAAATTATTTCTTATATAATAAGAAATTAAGTGAGACTTTTCATTTTCCTCCAGAAATGACATCTGGCCCATGTGCTGAATATATTACCTTCAGAAAAAAAACCACTAAGGACTGTCCAGTTTTCTTCTTTCAGGATTTTCTGAGAGTGACAAACTAACATTACCACAGTCAACCTCACATACCCATACCTTCCAATTCTAAAAGGACTTACCTGGGGAGAAGGGGCAGAAGAGAATAGGATCTTCTGTAACTTATTTATGGAGATAGGTTACTTCCTCCCTTCCAGAAGCCACTTAAAGTAGAATTTCAAGATGAACGGTGCTAGCAACAAGGGTAGTCAAGCCACTCCCTGACTTATGAAGCTGGGAACCTATAGGCCTATCTCAGTTGCTTACCTCCCTTAGAGATGGCTTGTTGTGTGTACCCTGGAGTTTAGGAGTATTTATGAGCATAACGACTGAGGCCTGTTTTTCATTTGTATATTCCTGAAGGAGGGAGACTTGAGGGAATAGCCTGGAGTGAATAAAGACTGTGGTGCTATATGCCTGGAAAGGGGGTAAGAGGTCTCTGCTGTATCAGCTAGCTATTGCTCAAAAACAAACCACCAAAGACTTAATGGCTTAAATAAAACATTTATTGTTGCTCAATAGTCTACAGCTCTGTTGGTATGTTAGGATTCTCTAGAAAAGCATTATATAGGTATATAGTATATATGTATATATTTCCAAATATATACATATATGTATGTATATATATTTCCAAATATATACCTATGTGTGTATGTGTATATATATGTGTGTGTGTGTGTGTATATATGTGTGTGTATATATATATATATTTTCCTCTTTGTTTTATCAAATCTTTACATGACATGTTTGCTTTAGATATGTATTTTTTTCCTTTTTAAGCAATAAAATTTAGAGTATAGTTGGGGCACCCTGTGAGTCTTCCTTGTCATGATTTCAGAGTTTATCATTCTTGTGCATGATTTATAACTTTGCTGCATAGGCACTGTATCCATAAATAGGATATATTGATTTTGTAGGTCTTTAAACTTTATCACACTGCAAATAACTTTCTGAAACTTGCATTTTTTTTCAGTCAACATTATATTTTTGAGAACTATACACATTGATGAATGTAAACTTAGTTTATTCATTTTTGTGGCAGAAAAGTGTTCTATTGCAGGGTGGCCAACCTTTTTCTGTAAAGGGATAGAAGAAAAATATGTTAGATTTTGCAGACCATCTATGGTCTGTGTCACATATTGCAAATCCAGGAAAGAAATAGCTTGTATATATCTGATAGTAGATTGGATGCTCTGGTACTTTTCTTACTTTATTGGCTTACATTTCTAACAATTCCATTTAATGGTTTTCTGCACCAGAGGTCATTTTCAGCTATAGTCAATATAGTATACATAGCTGCTGTAGCAGCCTAAACAATGGTCCATATGATTGTATAATGGTATATGCCTATTATAAGATTATATTAAGTCTGCAAGACTTGAAGGTGGGTTCATATTCATTCCTCCTAAATTAAACCCACCTCCAAATGTGCCAGTGGGGAAAATGTTTCCATCCACCCACCAAGAGTTTTTGCTTAGGTTTGGCTTTGGCATGATGTTGGCTCTGAGTTTTTCCTGGAGTTTGTGGCCACAAGTGAATGGAAGTTACTTAGTGGTACTTAGTGGGAAGACATATGCCTCCTACCCACCTCCACACAAGGGTGTCTTGTCAAGGCTGTGCTTGAGTTTAGTGAAACATGTAATTGCTGCTTATATAGCTATTTGAATAATCCAGTATCCAGTATAGGCCTTCTGATTCCTCACCCACATCTCTGTAAAGTAAGTAGGTCTTGGTAGTACTGCATAGAATTAGAGGCACTGAGTAGGTATAATCACACGCAGAAGAAGTGATATCCTCGCAAGGTCCAAACCAATTTTTTTCATTATTTTTATCCTACCTATTTCTTTCTTTTTTTTTTTTTTTTAACATAGTATATAATGCTTTTAATGTGCTATTGGATTTGGTTTGCTCTTATTCTTTTTTTTTTTTTTATTATACTTTAAGTTCTAGGGTACATGTGCATAGCGTGCAGGTTTGTTACATATGTATGCTTGTGCCATGTTGGTGTGCTGCACCCATCAACTCGTCAGCACCCATCAATTCATCATTTATATCAGGTATAACTCCCCAATGCAATCCCTCCCCCCTCCCCCCTCCCCATGATAGGCCCCAGTGTGTGATGTTCCCCTTCCCGAGTCCAAGTGATCTCATTGTTCAGTTCCCACCTATGAGTGAGAACATGCGGTGTTTGGTTTTCTCTTCTTGTGATAGTTTGCTAAGAATGATGGTTTCCAGCTGCATCCATGTCCCTACAAAGGACGCAAACTCATCCTTTTTTATGGCTGCATAGTATTCCATGGTGTATATGTGCCACATTTTCTTAATCCAGTCTGTCACAGATGGACATTTGGGTTGATTCCAAGTCTTTGCTATTGTGAATAGTGCCGCAATAAACATACGTGTGCATGTGTCTTTGTAGTAGAATAATTTATAATCCTTTGGGTATATACCCAGTAGTGGGATGGCTGGGTCATATGGTACATCTAGTTCTAGATCCTTGAGGAATCGCCATACTGTTTTCCATAATGGTTGAACTAGTTTACAATCCCACCAACAGTGTAAAAGTGTTCCTATTTCTCCACATCCTCTCCAGTACCTGTTGTTTCCTGACTTTTTAATGATTGCCATTCTAACTGGTGTGAGATGGTATCTCATTGTGGTTTTGATTTGCATTTCTCTGATGGCGAGTGATGCTGAGCATTTTTTCATGTGTCTGTTGGCTGCATGAATGTCTTCCTTTGAGAAATGTCTGTTCATATCCTTTCCCCACTTTTTGATGGGGTTGTTTGTTTTTTTCTTGTATATTTGTTTGAGTTCTTTGTAGATTCTGGATATTAGCCCTTTGTCAGATGAGTAGATTGTAAAAATTTTCTCCCATTCTGTAGGTCGCCTGTTCACTCTGATGGTAGTTTCTTTTGCTGTGCAGAAGCTCTTTAGTTTAATGAGATCCCATTTGTCAATTTTGGCTTTTGCTGCCGTTGCTTTTGGTGTTTTAGACATGAAGTCCTTGCCCATGCCTATGTCCTGAATGGTACTACCTAGATTTTCTTCTAGGGTTTTTATGGTATTAGGTCTAACATTTAAGTCTCTAATCCATTTTGAATTAATCTTCGTATAAGGAGTAAGGAAAGGATCCAGTTTCAGCTTTGTACTTATGGCTAGCCAATTTTCCCAGCACCATTTATTAAATAGGGAATCCTTTCCCCATTTCTTGTTTCTCTCAGGTTTGTCAAAGATCAGATGGCTGTAGATGTGTGGTATTATTTCTGAGGACTCTGTTCTGTTCCATTGGTCTATATCTCTGTTTTGGTACCAGTACCATGCTGTTTTGGTTACTGTAGCCTTGTAGTATAGTTTGAAATCAGGTAGCGTGACGCCTCCAGCTTTGTCCTTTTGACTTAGGATTGTCTTGGCAATGCGGGCTCTTTTTTGGTTCCATATGAACTTTAAAGCAGTTTTTTCCAATTCTGTGAAGAAACTCATTGGTAGCTTGATGGGGATGGCATTGAATCTATAAATAACCTTGGGCAGTATGGCCATTTTCATGATATTGATTCTTCCTATCCATGAGCATGGTATGTTCTTCCATTTGTTTGTGTCCTCTTTTATTTCACTGAGCAGTGGTTTGTCGTTCTCCTTGAAGAGGTCCTTTACATCCCTTGTAAGTTGGATTCCTAGGTATTTTATTCTCTTTGCAGCAATTGTGAATGGAAGTTCATTCCTGATTTGGCTCTCTGCTTGTCTGTTACTGGTGTATAAGAATGCTTACCTATTTCTAAAAGGCTTTCATGTTGTTTACAACCATGGACATGTATCAAACATGATCATAAAATAAGGAGAACAAAAAATAAAGTATTTGGAAAAGAGGGAAGGGAAGATAGATATGGGAAGAAAAATGCACTGAGGAGTATTGTGGTAATTGAAAAGATTAGTGGAGGTAAGAATGTTCATGCAAATATTTGTGAGTGTCTATGGTTCAAGTGTTGGCAAAACAGAGATTGCTTCAGTCATGGAGGGTCTAATGGCCATGCTGTATTATTTACAAGGTTCACTGTACATGAGTAGCTACATTTTAAGAGGGTTTGTGATGCCTTGCCCTACCTGAAAATCTGCAGTAGAATAGAGAAATTCTGTCTTGGGATTCTGAGTCGTCTTGCTACCATTTTGCTGTTTGATACCATTTTGCTGCTTCCATTTTGCTGATAGAGGGCCCCATACATGAGTCTAGGATCTTACTTCCTTGATCTGGCTATCGAAAGGAAGGTTTTTTTTTTTTTTTTTTTTGGTGTAGTGCAACGTACTGTCACCCCTGTTGTCTGGCTGAGGCAGGATGATAAGGAAGGAGGAGGACAAGTTGCTAGGGCAGATAGAGGGATCTGCTTCTGCCCCCACTTCTCTCTGATCATTGGTTATTC
>NW_012111253.1:2447506-2469606 GCF_000951035.1 Colobus angolensis palliatus
TATGTGAAAATGATGACTAAACTATAACAAGGAAGGTTTTTTTTTTTTTTTTTTTTGGTGTAGTTCAACTTACTGATGCCCCTTTTCTCTGCCTGAGGCAGGATGATAAGGAAGGAGGAGGACAAGTTGCTAGGGCAGATAGAGGGATCTGCTTCTGCCCCCACTTCTCTCTGATCATTGGTTATTCCTTGAGAGGCAATTCTCAGAAACCAGCTTAGCACAGTGAGGCTTACCCATGCTCGGGTGCCTAACCAGCATGATTTCAGAAGGTCTTTACATATGAAATACTCACATAATAGAAGACAAACATGGAATTTGGGCTCAGTGGAAGCAAGGAAGAATTGAACAAATCCTCAAAGTACCCTTGGTGGATTCTCCAGACTCCTTAAGTTCCTGAGCAGTTTTAAGGGTAGCGGACTCCTTCCTGCCTTTATGTAACAAAAGAGATAAAATGTGGAATTGAGACCACTGCTAGGGAAATAGACCTAATTGTATTTATTTAGGCAGAAGAGCCTACTGGTTAATACGATTCTGGAGCAAGACTACTTAGATTGGAATTCCAGCTCTGTTAACCTGAGTGATCTCTGGGAAGTTATTTAACATCTCTATGTCTCCACTTTCTCATCTCTATTATGAGGATAATAACAGTATCTACTTTATAGGATTGTTAGAATTAAGTGATTCATAGCTGTAAAATTCTTACAATAGTCCCTTGGCATGAAATAAGAGTGCAATAATTTTTTGCATAAGAAAGATGCACTGGAAGAGATCTTATCATCCAGGTCCTTAGGCAAGAAATTGAAATACATCTGGGAGAAAAGAACAAAATCACTCAGGATCTCTAAGGATTATAGAGTATACAGTTATAATCACGTCATGTGGGTTGTGAGTGATGGGCCATAGTATTTGTTCTCACAATTCTGAGGACAAGATATAAATATGTATTGAAGGAAAAGTCCTCAATTTTTGGCTAAACATCTGGTAAACTGACAGATGTTCAAGAGAGATTTTGGTAACAGTGAGATCTTAGTCACGAAGACTTTAAGAATTTTCTTTTAATGGTACTAGGGCATCATACTGGTTATATCTGCAGAATGAGTTTTGCTGTAGTAATCTAAGTAGGGGTTTATGTCATGTCTGTTTTCTACTTGGTATTTTGCCAGGGTAGGGAAAAATATATCTGAACTCCATTATAACAATGAAATGATAGTCCTTTTTGCCTTTAAAAATTCTAATCTAATAAACATTTATTGAGTGCCTACTAAGTATAGTAATAGTGTACCTAATTTTTTCAAACACATTATTATTGAAGTATAAAGGACACACAGAAAACTATACTCATCATAAGGGCAAATATTGATTTATCACAAAGTAAACTTATTCATGTAGTTCTCTATCCAAGGTGAGAAACAGAAGACTATCAGAATCCCCAAAAGACTCCTTATGTTTCTTTTCAGTTACTTTCCTCACCCACCTCCCCCAAAGGTAACCACTAAGCAGAAAGCAGACTTCTCACACCACAGATTATTTTTTCCTGGGTTTTAAAATTTTATGTAAATGGAATCAGAGTTCTGATTTCTTTCACTCACACTGTATTCATGAAAGTTATCCATGTTGTAGTTTGAAACAGAAGTTTGTTCCTTAGCATTGCTGTATAATATTCCATTATATGAATATACCACAATGTATTGATACAGTCTGCTTTTGATTAATGTTTAGGTTATTTCCAGATTGTGACTATGACAAATAATGCTTCTATAAATATCCTCATGCTGGCCTTTTAGTACACATATATATGCAGTTCTGTTACATGTATATGCAGGAGTAGAACTGCTGGACCAAAAGCAATGTCAATATTTAGCTTCAGTAGAGACTGCAAAGGCAGTTTTACCATTTTGCACTCCCATAAGCAGTGTATGAGAGTTCCAGTTGCTCCATATCCTTGCCAGCACTTGGTTTTACTTTTTGTGATGAAATAGGTGTGTAGTATCTCATTGTAGTTTGAATTTGCATTTATTGATGAATAATTAACTAATTTTCTTTTCATGTCCTTAGTGGCTATTTTGGGGGTGTGTTTGTGTGTGTGTCTGTGTGTGCATGCATACACATGTGTGAAAAGACTGTTCAAGTATTTTCACTCATTACAAAACTGAGTTGTATTTACCCTTTTGGTTCTTGTTCATGCCTTCTTGTATCTCCATGCTTCCACATAGGATCATTTCTTATGGGCCTGAAATACTACTTTTAGCATCTCTCCTTTAGTGCAGATCTGCTGGTGACAAATTCCCTCTCCTCATTTTTGTTTTGACAGAAAATGTATTTATTTTACCTTCACCTTTGGGACTGTGTTACTTCCTACTTTTAGGTTATCATTTATCTTCCGGCTTCCATTATTTCTGTTGAGATGCTACTATCCTCTGTCATTATTGTTACTCCTTTGAAGTTCATCTGTTTACTTATACTTTCTGACTGCTTTTAAAGACTTTCTGTTTGACTTTGGTGTTCAGCAATTTTAACATGATATGCTTAGTTGTGGTTTTCTTCATATTTATCCTACTTGAGTTTTGTAGCATTTCCTCAATCTGTGGTTTGATATTTTAGCAGTTTGAGAAAATTCTCAGCCTTTATTGCTTTACACATTGCATCAGAGCCATTCTTTTCTCTCTCTTTCTCTCTCTCTTTTTCTCTATCTGGGACATTTTCACTCTACCATAAGTTTTTAACGCTTTTTGTTTCTCCATTTGAGTGTTTTCTTCTGACCTACCTTCTAGTGAGTACTAATTATCTTTATAGTTGTATCTAATCTGCTATTAAACCCATCTGTTGATTTCTTAATTGTAATTATGGTTTTTTTTTTAGTTCTAGAATTGTCATTTGAATTTTTAAAATAGTTTCCAGTCTCTGATAATTTCCCAATTTTGTCACGCAATTTTAAAAACATATAAATTATAGTTATTTAAGTCCATGTAGATTGTTACAAAATCTGTATCTCCTATAGGTCTATTTTTATTATCTATTATTATTTTTGGATTTTGGTCATTTTTTGTTGTTGGCATACCATGTTATTTTTAAGAGGTATTTGTAAGAAAAAATTGGAGAAATTTTGAGGCTCTGCGTGAACTATCTTTCTCCAGGAAGATTTTGCTTTTGTTTATGGCAGCCAGATGGACTAGATGCAGATCAACTTGACTCAGTAATGACTTGAGATGGTTGAAACCTATATCAGTCTTTGAGAGGGCTTAATCTCTTTCCAGTCACCCTAACTCCTGATGTCCTTTGAGTTTCTACCAGAAAGCTTTGGGTGTACACCAGGATCATTATGGGGCCTGAATATCAATATTTGCTCCCATACCCACCGGCTTTGAGAGATTGCTATAAGTTGTATTCATATTATTTGTCTCTTAGTATTCACTTTCATTTGGGAAAATGTCTTGAGGGAAAAAGAGCTTCAGAATTTTCTCTAGAGATTTTTTTTTCTTTTAAAGGTCTTAGCTCCAGGAGTACTCACTGCTTTAGAAGATCTCTGATGTCTTTGAACAGATGTTTGCCTAGTTGTTCTTGACAGAAATAATGGATTAAACAAGCTAATCTGCCATACTAGCAGGGAAATCATTTGCTTTTTGATGCCTTTTTTAGGGAATTCAAAAAGCATGAGAAAGTGAAATTGTACTTTTTTTTGTCATTTTAAATGTTTGTTGATGGCCACAAGACTAATACTTTATCCGTTTTTTCTTTTCCTTTTTTCTATTTGTATGAATTTCAGAGGTACAAGTAGTTTTGTTACGTGAAATTATTGCGTAGTGGTGAAGTCTGAGCTTCTAGTGTATCCATCACCCAAATAATGTACATTGTACTGAATGTACATTGTACATTGTACTTAATGTACATTAAGTAATTTCTTATCCTTTACCATCCTCCCAAATCTCTAGTGTCTATCATTTCACACTGTGTGTCCATATGTACACATTATTTAGCTCCCACTAAGTGAGAATATATGGTATTTGACTCTTGTTCTGAGTTAGTTCACCTAGGACAATGGCCTCTGGTTCCATCCATGTTACTACAAAAGACATTTCATTCTCTTGTTATGACTGAGTAGTATTCCATTACATATCGCATTTTCTTTACACAGTCATCCATTGACAGACACATAGGTTGATTCCATATCTTTACTATTGTGAATAGTGCTACAATAAACATATGAGTGCAGGTATCGTTTTAATATGATTTATTTTTTTGGGGGTAGATGCCCAGTAGTAGGATTTCTGGATTAAATGGTAGTTCTCTATTTAGTTCTTTGAGGAATCTTCACACTGTTTTCCATAGATGTTGTATTCATTTACACTCCCACCAACAGTGTATAAGCATTCCCTTTTCTCCCATCCTTGCCAACATCTGTTATTTTTATTACTTTTTAATAATTTTTTATTTTATAATTTTTTAATTTTATAATTTTTTATTATAAAAAGTATTTTATTACTTTTTTATAATAGCCATTCTGACTGGTATAAAGTGATATCTCATTATGGCATTAATTTGCGTTTTTCTGATGATTAGTGATGTTGAGCATTTTTAACATTTTATTCTATAATATATATTTAGTCTGTGCAGATCTGGGCTTTGAATTCTGGCACACTTTTTGGGATACCTTTAGAGCAATGTGAAATCTGTTATGAGTTTGATTCATAGTTCAGAATGAAAAGCAACCAAAAAAGATATACAAATGGCCAATATGCACATGAAAATATGCTGGAAATTATTAGTCATCAGGGAATTGCAAATCAAAATCACAAGATACAATTTCACACCCATTAGAATGGCTAGAATAAAAAAGTTAGATAATAAGAAATGTTGATGAAGATGTGGAAAAATTGGAATCCTTATAGACTAATGGTTGAAATGTACAATGGTGCAACCCACTTTGGAAAACACTATGGCAGTTCCTTTGACAATTAAACATTACGTTACCATATGACCTAGCAACTCCACTTCTATAAACTCAAGAGAAAAGAAAATATATGTTCACACAAAAATTTGCACATGAATGTTCATAACAGCACTATTCACAATAGCCAAAAGGTAGAAACTATCCAAATGTTTATCAATTGATGGATCGACAATGTCTTGTATATCCATACAATGGAATATTATTTGGCCATTAAAAGGAATGAAGTACTGATACGTTCTACAACATGGGTAAACCTTAGAAACATTATGGTGAGTGAAGGAAACCAGTCACCCAATACCACATGTTCTATTATCTTATTCATATGAAAGTCCAGAATAGGGAAATTTTTAAAGATAGAAAGTGTATTAGTGGTTGCTTAGGACCAGTGGGGGCAAAATTGATAGCTAAAGTGTATGGGGTTTCTTTTTGAGGTGATGAAAACTTTTAAAAATTGACTGGTGATGGTTGCACTTATATGTGAATATTTAAAAATCATTAAATTGTTCACTTTAAATGTATGTGAATTATAACTTCATTATTATAGAAATTTTTCAACATACAAAAAGATTGAGAGGATATTATAATGAACCCCCATGCATCTATCACATGTCTTCAACAATTATGTGTTTTTACCAATGAAGGAATTTTTTTAAGATGCAGCTTACATAGGCAGATTCATACACTAGGGAAAAGAGTCAGGATTAAGGGAGTAGTTGAGAATTTAGAAGGGAAAGATGATAATTGATATAGCAAAGTTTTTGAGGAGGCAAGTGATAGAGTGTAGTGCAGGTGGGGAGATCCTGGCTCCAGATCATAAGAAAGACTCTTTGTTCTCCGAGTTGAAAGAAAACAGGTAAAAATTACTGTCTTTTTTTTTTTTTATTATACTTTAAGTTCTAGGGTACATGTGCATAACGTGCAGGTTTGTTACATATGTATACTTGTGCCATGTTGGTGTGCTGCATCCATCAACTCTTCAGCACCCATCAATTCATCATTTATATCAGGTATAACTCCCCAATGCAATCCCTCCCCCCTCCCCCCTCCCCATGATAAGCCCCAGTGTGTGAAGTTCCCCTTCCTGAGTCCAAGTGATCTCATTGTTCAGTTCCCACCTATGAGTGAGAACATGCGGTGTTTGGTTTTCTCTTCTTGTGATAGTTTGCTAAGAATGATGGTTTATCCCCATCAAGCTACCAATGAGTTTCTTCACAGAATTGGAAAAAACTGCTTTAAAGTTCATATGGAACCAAAAAAGAGCCCGCATTGCCAAGACAATCCTAAGTCAAAAGGACAAAGCTGGAGGCGTCACGCTACCTGACTTCAAACTATACTACAAGGCTACAGTAACCAAAACAGAATGGTACTGGTACCAAAACAGAGCTATAGACCAATGGAACAGAACAGAGTCCTCAGAAATAATACCACACATCTACAGCCGTCTGATCTTTGATAAACCTGAGAGAAACAAGAAATGGGGAAAGGATTCCCTATTTAATAAATGGTGCTGGGAAAATTGGCTAGCCATAAGTAGAAAGCTGAAACTGGATCCTTTCCTTACTCCTTATATGAAAATTAATTCAAGATGGATTAGAGACTTAAATGTTAGACCTAATACCATAAAAACCCTAGAAGAAAATCTAGGTAGTACCATTCAGGACATAGGCATGGGCAAGGACTTCATGTCTAAAACACCAAAAGCAACAGCAGCAAAAGCCAAAATTGACAAATGGGATCTAATTAAACTAAAGAGCTTCTGCACAGCAAAAGAAACTACCATCAGAGTGAACAGGCAACCCACAGAATGGGAGAAAATTTTTGCAATCTACTCGTCTGACAAAGGGCTAATATCCAGAATCTACAAAGAACTCAAACAAATATACAAGAAAAAAACAAACAACCCCATCACAAAGTGGGGAAAGGATATGAACAGACATTTCTCAAAAGAAGACATTCATACAGCCAACAGAGACATGAAAAAATGCTCATCATCACTCGCCATCAGAGAAATGCAAATCAAAACCACAATGAGATACCATCTCACACCAGTTAGAATGGCCATCATTAAAAAATCAGGAAATTACTGTCTTTCAGAAATCTGTTGAAAATTCTAATTTTCAGAAGCTTGCTGTGCTAACTTCCTCCAGTTTCCCTCTGCCACTGCACTCCATATCCACTTTGGCTTCCCCAGTTTCCTCTTTGAAGTCATTCACTAATTTTTTTGACAAGTCTATTCTACAAAAGCATTTCATAAGTTCAGTCATTTTACTGAAGATTCAGTGTCTACAGAGAGTAACCATAATACAGAAAGCAACCATCTACCATCCTCCATCTTATAGGCAGCTTGTGTTACCTCTCTAAAGCAACAGTCAAACTGTTCCCTTGTCCTATAAATAGAATTCCTTTCCTAAAAGGAATTCTGGGAAAGAAAATATTCTCCATAACTTTACATAGAGATTAAGTTTTTGGTGTAAAGTCAGGGAATGAACAAATCCATGCCTAGTGACAATTAGTTTCTCTGTGAATTAGGAAGGTTCATTTGGAAAGAGTTCATTTGGCTGGAATTGGGTAGGAGGAAGCTTTAGGAGTGTGCCAAGGGTTTGAAATATTGCCAAAGCCTGCCTTTTAGCTTTACCTAAAGTAATGTCTTCCCTTCTAATAATGATGAAAACAGCAAAATGCCTCCATCCATACACACACCTAGGAAATGAGATTAGGATTACTAGGGAATGTTAGACTTCTGTGAAATGCCACTTAAATAGGCAATACTGCCAATTTATCCCCTTTTGTATTGGCTCTGTGAAGATAAGGTTGGGAAATATTGTCAGGGAACTTTTCTCCATTTAAGTCTGAATCAGTAGGTATTTGCATGAGCATCATCCTCGTCATTCATTAGATGACAGCTTAACTCTAGAGCTGGAAATGTACGTTGGAATCATTTTGTACAAGCTTCTTGTCTCCCAAATGTGTCTCCCTCCCTGACCCCATTTCTATCTGTGACATTTTGTAGTGAGTACCCAACAGTATGAATGATGATTAAAACCAATGATTTCAAAATATTTTTTGTGCATTCTCAGAAGGTTTCTGTGGTTGATTACTACTAAGCACCAACTGGGTAATAATTGCCTAATTCTCTTGATAGAGAAAAAGATGTAATTTGGAAATAATTGACTGAACAAGAGAAAAATGGATAGATACTAGAAAAAATTATGTGGGCCATAGTATTGCTTAAAGCAATAAATATTTTGGAGTCAAAATACCATAAATATAACAATATAAATACTGTATATGTGTGACTACTTAACTTAGATTGTAATAATTTGTGTTTAGCTCATCTTCTGCGCTTAAAGTATTTTTCTTATAGTGGAGAAAACATAAGGACTATGAAAAAATGATTTAATACTGGATCCTTAGAGTTTGGAAATTTGTAACCACACTTACATGTATAAGTAATACACAAAGTATATCACTAATATGTTCTGCTTTACAATGCTCCACTGAATTAGCCTCTCAGGAAAAATAACTTAGTCCAGTTACTCCCCGGTCAACTCAGGTAATCGTGTTTCTACCTTTTAAATTTGATTAGTAGGTTCCAGTCTTTCCAGTGAATGACATTATTAATTAAAGTCAGTGCCAAAAGACTATGAGAAAAACTGACGCTTTGAGTAAGAATGAACTTCTCTTCCAGGCAAATAAATACCAAAGCTTCAGAGTTTTTATGTCTACCAAATATAGATGTTTTTCCATTTGTTCATAACTTAAATAAGAAAAACATTTATTCCTATGCATTTTAAATTGTACATTTAGATAGAGACAATTATGTTACATGGACAGAATTACATGGAATTGAATTTTAAGAATCAGGCATGGATAAAGCTACAACAATCAAGACAGTGTAGTAGCGGCAAAAGAATAGACAAATAGATCAGTGGAACAGAATAGAGAGCCTAGAAATAGACCCACGTAAAAGCAGTCAACTGATCTTTGACAAAAGAACAAAAACAATACAATGGAGAAATGATAATTTTTAAAACTCTAGACACAGATCTTACACCCTTCACAAAAAATTAGCCCAAAATGGATCACAGACCTAAATACAGAATACAAAACTATAAAATTCCTAGAAGATAACATAGGAGAAAATCTAGGTGACTTTGGATTTGATGATTGCTTTGTAGATATAACACCAAAGGCATGATCCATGAAAGAAAGAAAAAACTAATAAGCTGAACTCATTAAAATAAAAAATTACTGCTCTGCAGAACACACTGTCAAGAGAATAAAAAGACAAACCACAGACTGAAAAAATATATTTGCAAAAGACTTATCTGATAAAGGATTGTTATTTAAAATGTACAAAGAACCCTTAAAACTCAACAATAAGAAAACAATCAGGTTAAAAAAATGGGCCAAAGACCTTAACAGACACCTTGCCAAAGATGGACAAGATGGCAAATAAGCATATGAAAAGATACTCCACATTATATGTTATCAGGGAAATACAAATTAAAACAATAATGAGGTACTACTATATACCTATTGGAATGGAATATCATTAAGCTTGAAAAATAAGGAAATTTTGCCATTTCTCAACAACATGAATGAACCTGAAAGATATTTTGCTAAGTGAGATAAGCTAGGCACAGAAAGAAATTTACTGCATGATCTCATTTATATGTGTAATCTAAAAAAGTCAAATTGATAGGACCAGAGAATAGAATAGTAGTTACTAGGGGCAGGGATGGGTCTGGGAAATAGGGAGATGATGGTCAAAGGATACAAAGTTTCAGTTATGTCAGATAAATAAGTTCTTGAGATCTAATATACAGCATGGTGAGTATAGTTAATAATACCTGAAATTTGCTAAGTGTTCTCCCACAGAAAAGGTAACTATATGAGGTAATAGATATATTAGCTTGACTATAGTCATCATTTTATAGTATATATGTATATCAGAATATTATGTTGTCCACCTTAAATATATTGGCAAAATTCCAGAACACTGACTAAAGAAAATACAGGTGGGGATGTGGAGCAACAGGAGCTCTCATTCATAGCTGTTGAGAATGCAAAATGGTATAATCATTTTGGAATACAGTTGAGAGGTTTCTTAAAAAATGCACATGCTCTTACCCTACAATCCAGCAAACAAATCACACCCATTGGTATTTATCCAAAGGAGTTGAAAACTTATGCCCCTCCAAAAATCTACATATGGATGTTTATAACAAATTTATTCGTAACTGTAAAAACCTAGAAGCAACCAAGATGTCCTTTAACAAGTGAATGGATAAATAAATTATGGTATATCCAGATAATGAACTATTATTCAGCACTAAAAAGAAATTGGCTGTCAAGTCATGAAAAGATATGGCGAAGAAAACTTAAATGTATGTTATTAAGTGAAAAAAGTCAATCTAAGAAGGCCACACATGCTGTATGATTCCAATTATATAACATTCTGGAAAATGTAAAACTATGACGACAATAAAAAGATCAGTGGTTTCCAGGAGTTGGAGACTAGGGAGGGATGAATAGGTGGAGAATAGAGGAATTTTACGCAGTGAAACTACTCTGTATGATACTGTAATGGTGGCTACATGTCATTATACATTTGTCCAATGTATAATGTCCAATGTACCCATAGGATGTACAATGCCAAGAGTAAGCCCTAATGTAAACTGTAAACTTTGGATGATAATGATCTGTCAGTGTAGGTTCATCAGTTGTAAAAAAATGTACCACTTTGGTGGGGGATGTTGATACTGGAGGTTGTTGATATGCTTGTGTGGGGTGAGGGAATATATGGGAAATCTCTGTACCTTCTGCTCAACTTTACTGTGAGCCTAAAACTACTCTAAAGTTTATTAAAATGAATAAATAAACATTTCAAGATATTTTTTAAAAATGAAGCAGCAGGCATGGAAAGGTATTACCTCAATTTTATGAGTGAGAAAACAGAACCCAGAGAGGTTGCCATTTTTTCAGCGTAAACTGGTGAGACAAGAATAAAATGAGAGCCAGGCTGTTGGTTCCTAACTCATAGCCCTGCTTCCCATCCTTCCTTGTGCCAGTATTTAGAGATGTTGGCAGCCTATAGTAAGTGATTATATTTCAGTTTTGACCACAGTCTACTTATGGGTTGGCATCATGTATCTTAGATAGTACAACTCAAGGCCAACAGTGCTGTGCTCTGGAATGTAATACCACTTTCCATTTAAATGAGCTACATCTTGTCTCCCCAAACTTCTGCTTCTATTATAAACTGGATAAACCCATTACCCATAAGTCATTTTAAGAAATAAACAGGTGGAGTTGAGACTTCTTGAAATGCTAAGGACTTTCATCCCAAGACAGATTGACTCTCAGTAACAGTGAAGTTCTCGTTTCTTCAGTTCCCTACAGAATTGAAGAATGCAACCACAGTGAGTATTCTATAGTCAGTGTATCAGTTTAAAAGAACCTGCAGATATAGAGGAACATACTGAGCAACTTATTACTGTTTGTATATCTACTGCTGGTATGTGCTGAGGGACATCAAGAGGAAAAATCAGATTTGGTTGGTCGGTCTTGATTCCCCAGAAGCTTAGAAGCCAATTGAGAAAATAAAACACACCCTATAAAGGACTCTACATATTCAGACAGGCCCAGATGAGGTCAGGAATGTATTTTAGTGTGCCTTACCCTGAAGCAGACCCTATGAGAAGAATTTGAGTGCCTATATTTTGGGAGGAAGATGTAAGGAGTGTGGTAGAAGAGAAATGAGGCGGGGAAGGGAAGGCAGCCAATAAAGGGAGACAACTATTAGACGACTCTCACCATGGGTGACTAGAAGTTAATCCAATGAGAAAATACTAGGAAATGGCATAGAACACATGCCTCAGAGATATTTTATCTAATGGGTGGGGAAGCCATAGTACTTGTATTCCAACTCTTAATCTGGGCTAGAATTGGGGCATTGAGGGCGCTCCTGGGAGTATGAATTCATGGCACTTCAGCCTGACAGGCATCTGGATGCAGCAGCTTTCTGCAGTCTGGAAAACATACTCAAGCACAGTGGGCAGATGCTAACAACTGGAAGTCAGGCTGTACACATAAAACAGAAGAGTTCAAGGAATGTGGGTGGGGTGCTGACAGAGTGTCTGCTGCAGTAGGATTCCTAGTAGAGGTGAGACTTGATGATACTCTCTCTTTTCTCCCCAGGTCTCCTCATGACCATATCCCTGTTGTCCATTGTGTATGGAGCCTTGCGCTGCAACATCCTAGCCATCAAAATCAAGTACGATGAGTATGAAGTCAAAGTGAAGCCTCTGGCCTATGTCTGTATCTTCCTGTGGAGGAGCTTTGAGATTGCCACTCGAGTTGTAGTCCTGGTCCTCTTTACCTCCGTCCTGAAGACCTGGGTGGTGGTTATAATACTCATCAACTTCTTCAGTTTCTTCTTGTACCCCTGGATCCTCTTCTGGTGCAGTGGTTCCCCATTCCCTGAGAACATAGAGAAGGCCCTCAGTCGGGTGGGAACCACCATTGTACTATGCTTTCTAACTTTACTCTATACTGGTATCAACATGTTCTGCTGGTCTGCTGTACAGCTGAAAATTGACAGCCCTGACCTCATCAGCAAGTCCCATAATTGGTACCAGCTACTGGTGTATTACATGATGAGATTCATTGAAAATGCCATCCTCCTCCTCCTGTGGTATCTTTTCAAGACTGACATCTATATGTATGTGTGCGCACCTCTGTTGGTCCTGCAGCTGCTTGTTGGGTACTGCACAGCCATTCTCTTCATGCTTGTATTCTATCAGTTCTTCCACCCTTGCAAAAAGCTCTTTTCCTCCAGTGTTTCTGAAGGCTTTCAGAGGTGGCTCAGGTGTTTCTGCTGGGCCTGCAGGCGGCAAAAACCCTGTGAGCCAATAGGAAAGTCAGATCTACAGTCATCCAGAGATAGAGATGAGACACCTTCTAGCAGTAAAACAAGTCCTGAGCCTAGTCAGTTCTTGAATACTGAAAATCTCTGCTCTGCTTAATGGGACCCAAGGTCTCAGGGCACAGGCATATTATTTTCTGGGTTTGATACCCGTTATTCATACAAATAATGAGCCCTACACAGGGAACAAGGCAGGAAGTTAGCTGTTAATTCCTTGTGAATTAGCTGCTCCTCTTTATAGAGCTTTATAGAGCTCTTGGGTATGTAGAACTATGGAAAGAAGCCAGGAAAACCTCTGAGTGTTGAAGGGGCAACCCAAGGCATCACAGTTCACAGGTAACCATGTTATGTTCTTCTAGGCATTACTGGCCTTTTCACTGACAAGTTACCCCTGAAATCTGAATTGTATTGGTTAGATTCATTAGGTGGAATGAGGAGAGGGGCTTACCTGTTCTCTAGTTTTCCAGACTGCTGGTTTGGGTAACCTGAAGTTTTATGATCCCTGAACATAGTTTTCACCCAAGAGCTGTCCTGGTGACCAAAAAAGATTACTAGGGTTTTGCCATCAGCAACATCATTCCTGTCAGAGCTTTCAGGGAGGGCTGTTCAAGTTTGGTTTTTGAATAGATAGAGGTTTCATTTTCATCTCATTAGGGCTTTTTGTACATAGCCAACTGTAACCACCCTGGCATGCTGTCTCTAATTGATTCAAGAGCCTAGATTTGGAGACTTTGTCCCTTAGCATCCATGAATGGAGAAATGAGTGATAAATTTGGCTATGGAAGCCCTGGAATTTTAGGAAAGTTGTGATTCTTTGATATGTTGATGAAATTCTGGATCAGGAGGGGTGTTAAAACATCAAAATGATGGAGGCTTATGTAAGTAGAATTCTTACCATCTTACTCCTGCCTCCCCATTCCTTGCCTATCAGGACCATTTTAGAAGAGTTACCTTGGTTAACTTAAGGGTTTTTTAGAAAGCCCCACAGAAATCTCTCACCTAATTCAGGTGTATAGGGAATTTTCATTTTCATTATTTGAAGGAAGAGTGTTTTCCTCACCACCACCTGTAATTAGAGATTGACTTCAGAAACTTTTTCTAAATTATAAAGACGGAATAACCAGAAAAGTTTTGTCTTTCATGGAATGCAATTTGACTTGTCATAATTGTGAGTTAATTTGATAAAGATCTCCAGTTTTATCCTCTGACATCCTTTAATGTTCTATTTAATTTTTCCTTTAATCTGAGACCCTAATTGTTTCATAAAAGACGATTGGGTAGCATATCCTCAATTATCTTGGAAAAATGCCTAGATCTAGTGCCATTATTTCTACCATTAAAATCTTGAAAGTGAAATACTTGAAAACAGGTGAACATAAAGATCACACCAATTTAGAATGAATATTAAAGCCTGAGAAATTTACAAAAGGGACTCTATTTATGGACTCGATTTTACCACATGGAATAGGGGTTCACTTCTCTGTGTTAACTTACAAAACGTATTTATCTGGCCATTACACTTCGGATAATTGTCATTTTAAATTCTTCTTGGTGTCAAATTTTTAAGTAATTTCATGCACACAGGAGAAAATGCAATTTGGTAATCAGTTTCCACTACATTCAGAGGTCAAGAAAGCAGTATATATTCTTTCACAAGACATCCATATTGTTTAATATTTATAGAGTTCATAAAAATACATCAATAAGCTCCTAAATTATAGAGCCTCAATTTTAGTTTTTCTCATTTGAAATGTTTTTGATTTACCAATATTTGTGGTTTAACTTTGTGGGGATGTCCAGACAGTAGATCATTTTTTGTCTATTTTTAACCAAATAAGAATAACACTCAAGACTGTGTTCTCCATCCCAACACATCACTTACCACTTGCACTATTCTTAATAGGCCTGAAATAGTGAGCATATATAATCAAAATACTTCATACAACATATACTTTCATGTACTCTTCATGTAATCACATATGTGCATAGATACACAATCGTAATACATAAAACACCCTTGAAAATATATAATGACTTTGAATAAAATAAAGTTACCGTGTTAATACATCATTTTTTGTTTTTTCCTGATTAACAAAAGGGCTCTATAATGATTAGGAGAGCAGTAAGGCCATTCTTTAGTCATTCCAAGTGTATATTTTGTATCACACCAGTTACTTGTGTTCATTGACACCAAATATTTTCAAGCTTTTTGTGAGAAAGAAATTCTTGCCTTGAGGCTCTGCAGTGGCAAATGGTAGGGGTGATAGTGCTCCCTTTTCACCTGAAATGCCTCCACCTCAGGCCTTGGGAGTGAGGTGTGGGAGTAGCCACCACCCTGCCACTGACTAGGCATGTTAAGAATTAGACAGGGATGGAGAGACTTATTTTTTCCAGCTTTGGTTTGGAAGCTTGTCTCAAAAACCATTACAAAATCTTAACCTTCAAATACATTTTAAATCACTTTAATTTAAAAGATAGGGGAGCAACATGAGTGATCCCAAACCAAACTAACAGTGCTGGTTTGTCAGACACCTAAAGCCCACTGCACACGTTTATAAGGACAGAGGTTTGATAACTCATTTGGGTATTTTGTCAGTTTTAACCCTTGATACACAGGTATCCCAGCTTTGGGCACATGTATGTCCATTCACTTTGGGGAAGGGATGTCACTACTTTCTTTCTGTGTGGTGAAAACACAAGCCATGGTGAACTGAGAATTTTTGTTTTTAAATTATTTATATTACTGAATTGGCAAAAGTATAGTTCACACTGCAGAGCTAGGTTGTCCTATAGGCATAAAACAAACCAGCAAATTTTCTCATGTGTTTGGAGTTAAAATGTGTTTTTCAGTTATAATTTCAATTTTTAAATTTCTCGGTACTTTGTCTAATTAATTACATCCCATAACTTGTCAGGATAGCTGCTCCAACTGAATTGCTATCATTTGGCTGGATGGGGGTGAAGTATGTCTTCAAAATATATTGAAGTAAGTCCATCAAACATGTTTAGACTTCTCATTACTGGAGACAGACCAGTGTAGAGATTGGCACTTCCCTGCCCAGCCCTACAACTTAAATGCTCTATGCCTCAGTTTCCCCATAATACCCTTGTCCAACCTACCTCACAAGGTTATCAGAAAGATCAAATTGAATAATAGATGTGAAAATGCTTTGAAAATGTTTTTAAGTGCTATGCATATTTATAGAGTTGTTATAGTTATTCAAATCCATAAGCAGGTTATTTTTATTTTTTTACTGTTTGAAAAGAAATAAGTAGTGTCATTCATATGAGTTCCTGAGTGAATATGTGAATCTTTGGTCTTCTCGGCAGGTTCCCTTTCTCTTACCACCAGTTGCTTACAAAAATTAGCACTCAAACACATGGCACTTGGAAGAAAAAGACCCACTGAATCTGAGAAAGTGCTTTCTGGTGGCAAATGAATTTATCATTTTAGTATAGTTTTCTATAAAGGATATAGCAACATCTTTTGATAATTGTGCTTTACAACTTGAATGCTGATTCAAGGCATTATTTGGATGTGAGTTTAATCTTTTCAGCTTTGTAAATGGGAAAATATATATTAAAATTGATTGTCAAATACATTTCTTTGGAAACCACCTTAAAACATTAGTGCTGTGGTTATGAGTGAATGTGCCAGTACTTAACCAGTCAATGCATTGTGGATATGAGCTTTTGTTGACTGCTTCTCTGCAGTCGTTGATGCTAATAAATATTGTTATGTTTCTTCATATAATAAATTAATTTTTCAGTTTCTCCTTGTATTGCATTCTTTATACAATTCTTACATGACCTTTTTACTTGAGGGACTATTTTTAAAACAGAAATTTTAAAATAGTTTCATTGTAACTGATTATAGTTGTATGAACTCACCTGGAAATTACTTCTGTAGGCTGAGAAATTTGAGAGTGCTAAGATTCTGCCTTGCAGAACAGCAACAGTCCATGGTTGCTGAAAACTCCTCTGATTGTTTTATAAACATTTACTCCATTTGTTAAAATTACACTGCTGGATACTAAGATTCTGTTCAGTTGTCCATCAGTTGCCATGCATAATACAAAAAAGAGAGGCAATATACATTTCTTCTAGAGAAACATAAATATATACTGATTCAGAAACATAAAACACCAAAGAAATGGCTTGGTATTAACACACATAATCAAATGTAAATGGTTGGGAAAAACATCAGTCATTAAAGGGATCATTTCAGAGCATGAGAGAGACATGGACTGTTTCAATAATTCCTTTGCTTCTGAAGGTGGCCTTGGAATTTGCAGAGACTTAGCTATAGGATAAACCTCTCTTTTAAAAACGGCTTTATTGAGGCATAATTGACATACAAAAAACTGCACATATTTAATGTATACAATTTGATGAGTGTGTACATATGCAAACACTCATGAAACCATCACTACAATCAAGGAAAAGGCATATTCATCACCTCTAAAAATTTCCTTGTACCTCATTGTTTTTGTTTTGTTTTGTCTTTGTAAGACACTTAACATGAGATCTATGCTCTTAATATTTTAAATTCACAATACACTATCATTAACTATAGGTACTATGTTGTACAACAGATCTCTATAACTTATTCATCTAACATAACTGAAACTTTACATCCATTGAACAACAACTTCCCATTTCCCCTACCCCCCAGGCCCTGGCAACTGCCATTCTATCCTCTGCTTCTGTGAGTTTCACTGTTTTAGACACCCTATCTAGCTGGAATCATGTAATATTTGTCCTTCTGTGTCTAGCTTATTTCACTTAGCATAATATCCTCCAGATTCTTCCATGCTGTCACAAATGGCAAGGTGTCCTTCTTTTTTTAAGGCTGAATAGTATTTAGGAATATGCCATATTTTCTTTATCCATTTATCTATCAATGGACAGGTTATTTTCATATCCTGGCTATTGTGATTAATGGTTCAATGAACACTGGAGTGCAGATATCTCTTCAAGATCCTGGTTTCAATTATTTTGGATACATACCCAGAAGTGAGGCTGTTGAATCATACAGAAGCTTTATTTTTTTATTTTTTTGAGGAGCCTTCATACTGTTGCCCATATTGGCTATACTATTTTACATTCCTATCAACAGTATACAAGTGTTCTAATTTCTCCAAAACCTTACTTACATTTAATTTTTTTTTTTTGATAGTAGACATCCTAACAGGTGTGAGGGGATATCTCACTGTGTTTTTAATTTGTATTTTCCTGATGATTGGGAATGTTGAGCACCTTTTCATATACCAATTTTCCATTTGTATATTTTCTTTGGAAAAAGGTCTATTACAGTCCTTTGCCCAACTTTTAATTGGGTTATTAAACGCTTTCTTCTATTGAGTTGTAGGAGTTTCTTACATGTTTTGGAGATTATCAGATACATAGTTTGCAAATATTTTCTCCAATCTATAGATTATTTTCCTTTGCTGTGCAGAAGTCTTTTAAAATAAATATTTTCATGTTAAGAAAACGGAATATTAACAATTATAGCATTCAAGTAAGTCAATATAAAAATTATTTAATTTGGTGTTTGTTAATGTTTTATTTTGAAATAATTTTAAACTAATAGAAAAGCCTGAAGAATAGTGCAAGGAATTTCTTTATACCCTTTACCCAGATTAACCTATTATTAATATTTTTCCATGTCCATTATCATTGTCACTTTCTCTCTCTTGTAAATCATTTGAGATTACACTGCCAACGTTACACCCCTTTATTCATAAATACTTTGATGTGTTTTTCCTATGAATAAAGGTAATCTCTTACAGAGCCACACTATAGTTACCAAATTCAGGAAATTTAATATTGACACAATACTAATATCTAATTTACTATCCATACTCCACTTAACAATTGTGCCAGCCATTTCATTTGTTTTCACAAAGCTTCCTCAACCATGTGAATCAACTCAGTTCTCTTCTGTGGGGTTGTCTTTATTTAAAACTATGACTAAGTTTTAACTTTTCTATGAATAATGGAAGATCTACAGCAGACATTGAAAAATTATTTGAAGAAAATATGTAGATGTTATCAGTACTGAGTAATAGCTTAAAACTGGAAATTTGAGATGTTTATTGGCAAGCTGGGTAATTCTTTTTCATGGACATCCATTTTAGGCTTCAAGTGTTTGCTGTTTAATATTTGAACCTATAGTTCACTCCCATCCTCTGCCCTGCTTTTATAACTCTATTTTACAGTGTTTGGACCCAAATTTTAAAAGATTAGGAATGAGGTGAGGGAAGTAGATATTATTCTGCTATGACCATATTTCTCTGGATGTCCCTCTTCCAGGAAACTATATTTTCTATGAACATCTCTCCAACTGGTAAAGAGCTCAGAAATCTCAACTATACATTTTAGTTAAATGAATAACATTTTGAGCATTTTCTCTTTTTCAGGAAAAGGCACTTTATAGCGCAGAGATTTGTACAGAGCTGGAAATTTAGAAACATCCCAATCCCTCCTTTACCAATACACACACACACACACACACACACACACACACACACACACACACAACCCCTGTCAGAGTAGACCCCTAATATGCTAAGAAGTTGAGTCTGCCACAAAAGCCTGCTCTAGGGAATGACCTAACATCTTATCACCCTCTCTGCATGGTTGTTTCTCTGGAAATTATTAAGCCAAGGAGATCTAGAACACTTAGTTTAAGCAAGTTTTAGAATCCGGAGCATCTTTAAAGAGTGTTACAGCAGCATGCAGCCGCGTCTCTCTGCTACAGGTTATCAGAAAACTTAATACTCAGACTCTGCTGTAGCATGCACCTTTGTGTGAGGGAGTTGGAGGGTTTGCCTCCTCCCAAGGATAGATTTAGCTAAATTGATTTTGAGGTTCTGCCTGTGCTTTCGCTCCCTCCCTGCCTCCTATCCTGAATTAATTTGCTCTCTCTGAATGATGAGTTCCTGATTGAAACTTGATTAGCCTGCTTCCTAGAGCTGTGGAAATACCATCCTCCTTAGACATATACATTATGCATACTGGTTTAATTTCTTATCAATTTGCTTCCTATCTGAATTACCTAAACTCTACAGTTAATGAGTTAGGTTTTCAGGGGTGATAGCACTCAAGAAATAAAACAGGATTTTGAAGTTCTATTTTGGAGTGGTGCTGCAACACCACACCCACCGCCACCCTAGCAGGGAGGAGAATGATTCCCTTTTGTCATCCTCCCCTAACAAGGTGACCTTCTTAATTGGATTGGCAGAATTTTCTGGAAAAATGGTGCTCGGTTGTAGAGCTGCAGGCCTCCAAGATTCAGAGGTATTGTGATCCTCTCCACTACTACAGATATCTGGCACACACTTGTGCAATTCTTTTTCAAACCAATGGGAATGCTGTTATGAGTGATAGGACAGGACTGATTAGAAGTATCACTGTAGTCAGAGTAATTTTGTCATTATTCTCCCAGCTGCCACCATGAACAAATATTAAAAATTCAACCACTGTCATGTGGAGGGTGACCTTAAAGGATGTATTTTATAATTGAGGTTATTGGGATCTATTACTCTGGGAAGTGTTTTTCTGCTGAAATATTTTCTCCTGTGGATTTATGGTATAGTCTTTTCCTTTTAAAATGAGAATGGTTCACCCACAAATCTTGTGGCTTCTCTCATTTACAGCTTGATTCAAGAGATCAGGAAATATTTTTGTTTTAAAAGTGTACTGTAAATGTTCTACCTTAAAAAAGTACATTATCTACCTTCACAGGAAGTGTGTAATCAAGGTGAAATGCTTCTATAATTTCAAAGCATTAATACATGTATATTACTATCATAGTATCCATCAAAATAATATGATTTCTACACACTCTTCAATTCACCTCCCAGTTTACTTCCTTAGCCTTATTATAAATAATATCAGGATGCTTTCAGCTACAATTTGTAGAACACTTGGTTAAAAGTGACTTAAACAATAGGATTTTGTTATCTATATTAACAAGCAGTTTGGAAAGAGGTGATTCTAGATTCTAGCAGGCAAACTATCCTTGGGCCCCAGAGGCTTTCCATCTTTCCTGTCACCTTCAACCTCTTCCTCCATCTTAATGCTTGTTTTCATATTATTGAAGCATAGTAACCTGACCTCCAGGTATCACATATACAAAACTGAATCTGAGCTTCTCCTTCTTGAAAGATGGAGAGGGTCCCAAGAGTTTTGGAAGGAGGCAAAGTGGACTTCTTCAGCTGCCAGGGTCACACATTTCTTCCAGTACCGTGAGTTACAGAAAAAAAAAATCCTAATTCTTCTGCCTGAATGTTGACCTTATTTTCTAGGTCTTAGAACTCCTTGGCATTGCTTTACATTTCATTTCCCACCCCTCAGACTGAATTGATTGTGTACTTTCTCTGGAGAACTGGTTCCAAAGGAAAAAGCAAAGCAAGGTTTCTATTAAGCCCTAAAGAACTACCAGGATACAGCAGGACAACTTATATCCAGACACAGCGTTGGGGTAATAGGAGAAAACAAATATTATGTTCTTGGGGCCCTGGTATCATCTGCATATTTCTGAAGGAAAATGAATTGGATGCTAGAATGCCATCTCTTTAAAAGCACTCAGTTCAACATCTAATACTAATGCCACAATATTAACACCAGCGATGTCCAGTATGGCAGCAACCAGCCACATGTGACTACTGAGCACGTGAGATGTGGTTATTCCAAATTGAAATGAGCTCTAAGTGTAAAACCCACATGAGATTTTGAAGATTTAGTATAAAAATTCAAAATATATTAATAATTTCTACATTTGATACGATGTTGAAAAGATAATATTTTGGATATATGAGGCTAAATAAAAAATACTATTAAAATTAATTTCACTTCTTTCTACTTTTTTTTACTGTGGTTACTAAGAAATTTTAAATTTCCTCTGTAGCTCCCATATCAGGTTTGTGTTATGGTGGAGAAGACATTTTGCAGATACGTACACTAAGTGAACACCAGAAAGATGTCAGATTAGCCAAGATCTGTTCCTTGGATGGTATTTCCCTTCGCTCATGTCAGGAAAGGTGTGTTTACAATAAAAACAAGGATGTCTCACTCTAATATGTTACTTCTGTGCCCAGAGAGTGTCCTGAGCAATGAGGAGATCCTTTCTTTCCTCTCCTCTCCCCTCCTCTCCTCTCCCCTCCTCTCCTCTCCTCTCCCCTCCCCTCCCCTCCCCTCCTCTCCTCTCCTCTCCTC
>NW_012111253.1:2469756-2493768 GCF_000951035.1 Colobus angolensis palliatus
CTGGGACTACAGGCGCCTGCCACCACAGCCTGTTACTTTGTTTTGTATTTTTAGTAGACACAGGGGTTTCACCATGTTGGCCAGGCTGGTCTTGATCTCATTACCTCAAATGATCCACCCACCTCAGCCTCCCAAAGTACAGGGATTACAGGCGTGAGCCACCATGCCCGGCCTAGATGGTTTCTATTAAGTGATTTCCAAACATGGCTTCCCATTGGAATCACCTGGAGAGGATGGTGTCATTGAAAATGCTGCTGCCAGGCCACACATCAGGCCAATTAAATCAGTATCTCTGGGCATGGGACCCAAGCATCAGGGTTTGCATCTGGGCTCCCCAGTATTCTAGAAATCTTTCTTTATAAGCAAAAGTAGGTGTCTGGGGCTTACAACAGTGAATCAGTCATCAGGTATAAGTATCTAAAAGTAACAGAATCACTGATTTCCTCACACTGTGTTCAGATGTTCAAGTAAATGTAGCTTCTTTATATCCTAGATGGATTTGAACTTCCTTGTGATTTCCTGCCCGAATTGGGTGCCAAAAAATGTAGAGGTAGGGAACCAGCCTTGCTAAGCTTAGTGTACCCATCTCTGCTCACCTGGCAGGTCTATCTCTTTGGAGTGACTGCATGTCTGTGAATTAAACACTCTATATTTCGGGATGCCTCCCCTGCCCTCCTTCCCTGAGATGGCAGCACCCAGGTGTATGGGAGAGGCACTGCGTGCCACCTCCTGGCAGAGGGATACCAGGACCTACCGGCCTGAGGCTGGGCCTGGGGCTGGATCAGGACTGAATTTGCTCACATGGGTTCCTCTGAGTTCTGCTGGATTCTGCTGCTGAGATCTTCAACTGTCAGGGCCTGTCCTCTGCTTGCTTCCAGGCCTTGGCTTGGCTTGGTCTACTGTGAGCTGTGGCCCAGGATTCCACACCATGGCCTCTTCCAAGGGCCTAGACTGGGCAGTTCTACACAGCAGCGCCATGGAAGGCTCTCACCCCTCAGCTTCACATCGCACCCTCCCATGGATGAGGCTGCGTTCCTGGGTTCCACATTGCCTCACCAAAGGGCCACTTTCTGCCCTCTGTTAGCATGACCATACCTCTCCTGTTTGGGAATGTGGGATCAGACAGCACCCCAGACAACGGACCCTCAGACAGTGCCCAATGTGAAGAGGCGGAGAAACCCTTGCGCCTCTGGTATTGCCTCAACCAATTTACTGTGTCCTTCCCAGGCTTAGTTGTGGAGGACGCCATCAGGATACAGGGGCCTCAGTGCCAGCCTCCCTCTTCCCACAGTCTATGGATGCCCACCGCCTCTTGCCCTCCTTCATAGCCTCCTTGCTCTGGGCCAGCAAGCCTCCAGTGCCAGGCATGCCAGGTTGAAGCAGAGTCCTCTCTGCATTGTGGGGGCACTGTGGCCTCAGCCCTGTAAGACTTGCTTTTGATCTGCTAAGTGAGAGATACACAAAAAATAAAAAAGCAAGAAATTAAATCATATTGCAGGAGAAAATCATCTTCACTAAAGGGAAGACAGGAAGGAAGGAAAGAAGGAAGAGAAGACTACAAAATAGAAAATAAATAACAAAATAGCAGGAGTGAGTCCTTACCTATCAATAATAACATTGAGTGTAAATGGACTAAACTCTCCAATCAAAAGACATACAATGGCTGAATGGATTTAAAAAAAGATCCAGTGATCTTTTGCCTACAAGAAGCACACTTCATGTATAAAGAAACACATACACTGAAAATAAAAGAATGGAAAAAGACATTTCATGCCAAAAGAAACCAAAAAAAGAGTAGGAGTAGCTATACTTATATCAGACAAAATAGATTTCAAAACCAAAAGTATAAGAAGTAGAAGAAGAGACAAAGAAGGTTACTATATAATGATAAAGTGGTCAATTCAGCAAGAGGATATAACAATTATAAATACATATACACCCGACACTGGAGCACCCAGATACATAAAGTAAATATTATTAGAGCTAAGGAGAGAGAGAAACCCCAATACAATAATACCTGGAGACTTCAACACCCCAGTTTCAGCATTGTAGAGACCTCTAAGACAAAAAAAACAAAAAACAAAAAACAACAACAAAGAAACATCAGGCTTAATCTGCACTATAGATTAAATTGACTTGATAGATATTTACAGAACATTTCACCCAATGGCTGCAGAATATAAATTCCTTTCCTCAGCGCATGGATCTTTCTCAAGGCTAGACCATATGTTAGGTCACAAACAAGTCTTTAAGCATTTCAAAAAATTAAAATAATATCAAGCATCTTCTCTGACCACTGTGGAATAAAACTAAAAATCAATAACAAGAGGAATTTTGGAAACTACACAAACACCTGTAAATTAAACAATATGGTCCTGAATGAGTAATGGGTGACTGAATAAATTAAGAAGGAAATTGAAAAGTTTCTTGAAACAAATAATAATGGAAACATAATATACCAAAACCTACGGGACACAGTAAAAGCAGTACTACGAGGAAAGATAATAATAGCTTTAACCACGTACATTAAAAAATAAGGATTAGTTTAAATAAACAACCTAATGATGCATCTAAATAACCAGAAAAGCAAGAGCAAACCAAACCCAAAATTAGTGGAAGAAAAAAATTATAAAGATCAGAGCAGAAATAAATGAATTTGAAATGAGGAAAACAATACCAAATATCAATGAAACAAAAAGTTTGTTTTTTGAAAAGATAAAATTGACAAAACTTTAGTCAGATTAACTAAGAAAAAAAGAGAGAAGACCAAAATAAATAAGAGCCGAGATGACAAAGGAGACATTAGAACTGATACTGCCAAAATCTAAAGGATTATTAGTGGCTAGTATGAGCAACTATGTGCCAATGAATTGGAAAACCTAGAAGAAATGGATAAATTCCTAGATACGTACAACCTACCAATATTGAACCATGAAGAAATGCAAAATCTGAACAGATGGACAAGATTGAAGCCATAATAAAAAGTCTCCCAGCATAGAAAAGCACAGAACCCAATGGCTTCACTGCTGAATCCTACCAAACATTTTAACAACTAATACCCATTCTACACAAACTATTTTTAAAAATAGAGGAGGAGGGAATACTTCTGAACTCATTTTATGAGGCCAGTATTACCCTGATGCCAAAACCAGACAAAGACACATAAAAACAAACAAACAAACAAACAAACAAAACCTCCAGGCCAGTATCACTGATGAATATCGATGCAAAAATCCTCAATAAAATAGCAGCAAGCTGATTTCAACAGCACATTAAAGAGATTATTCATCACAACCAAGTGAGATTTATCCCAGGGATGCAAGGATGGTTCTACGTATGGAAATAGATTAATGTGATACATTATAGCAACAGAATGGAGGACAAAAACCGCATGATCATTAAAATTGATGCTGAAAAATCATTTGACAAAACCGAACATCTCGTCATGATAAAAACCCTGAAAAATCTGGGTATAGAAGGAACATATCTCAACATAATAAAAGCCATATACGACAGACCTATAGTTGGTATCATACTAAATGGAGAAAAACCAAAAGCCTTTTCTCAAAGATCTATAACACGATAAGGATGCCCACTTTCACCACTGTTTTGTAAATCCTAGCTAGAGCAAACAGACAAGAGAAAGAAATAAAGGGCACCCATACGGGAAAGGAAGAAGTCAAATTATCCTTGTATGTAGATAATATGATTTTATATTTGGAAAAACTTAAAGACTCCACCAAAACACTATTAGAACTGATAAACAAATTCTGTAAAGTTGCAGAGCACAAAATCAACATACAAAACCCAGTATTATTTCTCTATGCCAACAGTGAACAATCTGAAAAAGAAATAATCTCATTTACAATAGCTACAAATAAAATACATAGGAGTATAGCAAAAAAGTGAAAGATCTCTATAAAGACAACTATAAAACATTGATGCAAGAAATTGAAGAAGAGACAAAAAATGGAAAGACATTCCATGTTTATGGATTGGAAGAATCAATATTGTTAAAATGTCCACACTACCCAAAGAAATCTACAGATTTAATGTAATCCCTATCACAATACCAATGACATTCTTCAAAGAAATAGAAAAAACAGTCTAAAATTTATATGGAACACAAAAAGACCCAGAACAGTCAAAGCTATCCTAAGGAAAAATAAAACCGGAGGAATCTCATCACCTAACTTTGAATTACACTACAGAGATATAGTAACCCAAATGGCACAGTACCGGCATAAAAACAGACACATGGATCAGTGGAATAGAATAGAGAATCCAGAAACAAATCCACACACACAGTGAACTCATTTTTGACAAAGATGCCAAGAACATACACAGGAAAAGACAGCCTCTTCAATAAATGATGCTGGGATGATTCCACATCCATGTGCAGAAAATGAAACTAGACTCCCATCTCTCACCATGTATAAAAATCAAATCAAAATGGATAAAAGTCTTAAATCTAAGACCTCAAACTATGAAGTTACTAAAAGAAAACTTTGAGGAAACTCTTCAGGACACTAGAGTGGGCAAAGATTTCTTGAACAACACCCGACAAGCACAGGCAACCAAAGCAAATATGGACAAATGGGATCGCATCAAGTTAAAAAGCTTCTGCACAGCAAAGGAAACGATCAACAAAATAAAGAGACAACCCACAAAATGGAAGAAAATATTTACTATCTACCCATCTGACAAGAGATTAGTAACCAGAATACATAAGGAGCTCAACTCTTTAGGAAAAAAATTGTATAATCTGATTTTAAAAAGGGCAAAGGATCTTAATAGACATTTCCCAAAAGATAAGACATACAAAGTGCAAGCAGACATATGAAAAGGTGCTCCACATCATTGATTATCAGAGAAATGCACATTAAAACTATCTCACCCCAGTTAAAATAGCTTTTTTTTTTTTTTTGTTTTTTTGGTATAGATAGGTTTTGCCATGTTACCCAGACTTTTTTTTTTTTTTTTTTGAGACAGAGTCTTGCTCCGTTTCCCAGGCTGGAGAGCAGTGGCCTGATCTCAGCTCACTGCAAGCTCCACCTCCCAGGTTCACGCCATCCTCCTGCCTCAGCCTCCCAAGTAGCTGGGATTACAGGCGCCCGCCACCACGCCTGGCTAATTTTTTGTATTTTTAGTAGAGACGGGGTTTCATCGTATTAGCCAGGATGGTCTCCATCTCCTGACCTTGTGATCAGCCCGCCCTGGCGGATCCCAAAGTGCTGGGATTATAGGCATGAGCCACCACGCCCGGCCTAAAATAGCTTTTATCCAAAAGACAGGCAATAACAAATGCTGGCAAGAATGTGGAGAAGAGGGACGTCTCATATGCAGTTGGTGGGAATGTGAATTGGTACAACCAATATGGAGAACCTAGTTTTCTCTACAGTAAGTTTAAGTGGGCTTAAAATATTCAGTAAGTCATGCTGTAAGCAGATGTGCTGTCATTTAGGCTTTGTTGTTTCATTTCTAGAGCACAGGCAGAGTAGATTTGGCATAATTCTTATGGGCCCTGGGAGTTTGGAATGGTAAATGATCATTGCTTTCAGCTTAAAGCAAAGAAAGAAAATGTGGTACACATACACACTGGAGTACTATCCAGCCGTAAAAAGGGATGAGATCCTGTCATTTGCAACAACATGTATGGAACTGGAGATCATTATATTAAGTGAAATAAGCCAACCACAGAAAGACAAACTTTGCATGTTCTTCCTTATTTATGAGAGCTAAAAATTAAAACAATTAAACACATGGATATGGAGAGTAGAATGATGGTTACCAGAAGATGAGAAGGGTATTGGTTGGAGGCAGAGGGGGTGTGGTCAGGAAGAAGTGGGAATTATTAAGTGGTACAAAAACATAGTTAGATAGAATGAATAAGACCTAGTATTTGCCAGCACCACAGAGTGACTATAGTCAAAAATAATTTAGTTGTACATTTTAAAATAATGAAGAGTGTAATTTGTAACACAAAGGATAAATGCTTGAGGTGATGAATACCCCATTTACCCAGAAGTGATTATTATGCATTGCATGCCTGTGTCAGAATATCTTATGTGACCCATAAATGTATACACCTATTATATACTCACAAAAATTAAAAACAAAAAATGAAATTGCAGCAGTTCAGTCACTTCTTTATACTCCACTTCTAATTCTAGCTCTCTTGCTATTTCTACCACATCTGCAGTTGCTTCCTCCATTGAACTTTTGTATCGTTCAAAGCTATCCATGAGGGTTAGAATAAACTTATTCTAAACTCCTGTTGATGTTGATATTTCTGACTTTCTCCCATGAATCATGAATGTTCTTAATGTCATCTTAAATGGTAACATTTTTTCAGAAGGTTTTCAATTTCTTTTGCCTAAATCCATCAGAGTAATCACTTTGTATGACAACTATAGCCATAGTAACACTTGAAAGTTTAAATAACTCTTTGATCCATGGGCTGCAGAAAGGATGCTATGTTAGCAGTCATGAAAACAACATTCATCTCCATGCACATTTCCATCAGAGCTCTTGGTTGACCAGGTGCAATGTCAATGAGCAGTAATATTTTGAAAGGATTTTTTTTTTCTCTACAGTAGGTTTTTGTGGGCTTATTCAGTAAACCATGTTGTACACAGATGTGCTGTCATCTAGAAATGTGCTTCATTTCAAGAGCACAGGCAGAGTAGATTTGGCATAATTCTTATTGGCCCTAGGAGTTTTGGAATGGTAAATGAGCACTGTCTTCAGCTTAAAGTTACCAGCAGCATTAGCCCCTAACAAGAGAGTCAGTGTCTTTTGAAGTTTCGAAGCCAGGCATTGTTTTCTCTTTGGCTATGAAAGTCTTAGATGCATCTTCTTCCAATATACGGCTGTTTGTCTACATTGAAAATCTGTTGTTTAGTGTAGCCACCTTCTTCAATGATCTTAGCTGGATCTTCTGGGTGACTTTTTGCAGCTTCTCCACCAGCACTTGCTGCTTCACCTTGCATTTTCATGTTATGGAAACAGCTTCTTTCGTTGAACCTCATGAACCAACCTCTGCTAGCTTCCAACTTTGCTTCTGCAGCTTCCTCTCCTCTCTCAGTCTTCACAGAATTGCAAAGGTAGGGCCTTGCTCTGGATTAGGCTTTGGTTTAAGGGAATGCTGTGGCTGGTTTGATCTTCTCTCTCGGCCATTAAAACTTTCTCCACGGCCGGGCGCGGTGGCTCAAGCCTGTAATCCCAGCACTTTGGGAGGCCGAGACGGGCAGATCACGAGGTCAGGAGATCGAGACCATCCTGGCTAATACAGTGAAACCCCGTCTCTACTAAAAAATACAAAAAACTAGCCGGGCGAGGTGGCAGGCGCCTATAGTCCCAGCTACTCGAGAGGCTGAAGCAGGAGAATGGCGTAAACCCGGGAGGCGGAGCTTGCAGTGAGCTGAGATCCGGCCATTGCACTCCAGCCTGGGCGACAGAGCGAGACTCCATCTCAAAAAAATAAAAATAAAAAACTAAAAAAAAAAAAAAAACTTTCTCCATATCAGCAATAAAACTGTTTTCCTTTTCGTCATTCCTACGTTGACTGGAATGGCACTTTTAATTTCCTTCAAGAACTTTTCCTTTGCATTCAAAACTTGGCTGTTTGGCACAAGAGGCCTGACTTTTTGCCTCTTTCAACTTTCAACATGCCTTCTTCACTAAACTTAATCATTTCTAGCTTTTGGTTGAAAGTGTACATGTGTAACTCTTCCTTTCACTTGAAAACTTAGAGGCCACTATAGGGTTATTAATTGGCCTAATTTAATATTGCTGTGTCTCAGGGAATAGGAAGGTCTGAGGAGTGGGAGACAGATGGGGGAACTGTCAGTTTGTGGAACAGTCAGAACGCACACACATTAAATTTGCTGTCTCATATGGGTGTGGTTTGTGGAAGAATTCCGATGGTAACATCAAAGATCACTGATTACAGATCATCATAACAGATACAATAATAGTGAAATGTTTGAAATTTTTCATTTCTTTAAAACATTTCAGAGAATTACCAAAATGTAGCAGAGACGCAAAGTGAGCACATGCGGTTGGAAAAATGATGCCGTTAGACTTGATTGAGGTAGGGCTGCCACAAACCTTCAATTCGTAAAAAAAAAAAAAAAAAAAAAAATGCAATTATGTTCAAAGCACAACAAAATGATGTATGCATGTATGCCATTTCCAAAGGGATCCCTTGACAGTCACATTCCCCTTGGCCAGCAGGTGGCAGTGCTTGCTCATCGAGGTACGGAATATTGACCCTGCCTTAGCACCAGGGCCCAGGAGAAGTTTTAGCTTGCTGTTTCACGCTGCATGTGTTCTAATTTTCTCCCTTTTATATTTCTTATTCTATGACTTGTTGTTTCTTTCCCACCACTTCTGTTCCCCTCCAATGCTAGACCCATCTCTATTACACACCTAACAACCTCCTCAAATATGTGCCTTGTAGAATGTGGCCTTTCAGGAATATAGGTGAGGCTTACGTATCACCCCCTGAAAGTCCCAATGAGAAATAATGCCTTTAAAAAGAGACATCTTGAAAATCCTGAAAAATTATGACTAAATCACAAAATATTAAGTCCTAAAGGGGAAGGGAAGGCAGATACTTAGCTGGCCTGCCCATGTTCACCACTCCAAACCCATGAAAAGCCAAGATGCTCAGTGTGAGGCTGTTGCGACACTGGGACTTGCCATGGCTTCGCTTCAGATTCCTTCTGAGCACAGCTATTCCAGAAGCTTCTCCTCCTAACAGGCAAGCATGACACACTCTGCCAAAGCAGGAAGGGCAAGTTTCTGTAATAGGGTACACTATATGTGCAGTTACCAGGCATTACATCCTGCATTTAGCTGCATTCCGGGGACCACTGGCTAAGTCTTTCCGCCTTTTCCTCTTCCCCAGTATGGTAACAACAACGATGCATTAATAATAGCAGCTACCATTAATGAGCCCATGCTATATGTGAGGCAATTCATGATTCATATGCATTATCACATGTATTCTTCAAAACAGGATGAAAAGTAGAAGTTACACAAGTGGAGACCACAGACTAGTTTAAAAAATTGGTCAACGGCAAAGTCAGACAATAAGGGGAAGAACCAAGATTGAGCTGAAACCATCTGACTTTCAAAACCTTACTCTTAACCTCCCACTCTTTTGAGGTACTCTAAGCCACCACATGTTCTCCCTTCAGCTGCTAAAAGTGGAGCAATGCCATCACTCCCACGCCCACCCACACCCACAATTTCCCTTTACCATCCCCCCTGCCCCATAGCTCTGCAGATCAGACTTGGCAACCTGATCTGCTGCTCTGGAAAGGCTGTAGTCCTTTAGTTCAGGGTCCCATCTCCAGCATTATGGTAAAGAGGCCCTATAGTACCCAGATAGACAATCAGCCCAGTGACAAAGGGTAGCTGTAGCTGGGCTTAAGACGAGGGACCTCACACCACCAGGAGGGCTGCAGGAGCGTGTTGGACTTGTAGCATGTGGGGAAACCCGAAGGGAGGCTTAGAGGTGGCATGTCCCCTGATTCAGAGCTGGGGTTTGGCTTCTCTGAGTCATCAGTAATTCTCCACACCCTGGGGGAGGGCAACTCCTCAAAGGACCCATAAAGAAATAAATTCTCATCTGAATGGCTGTTGAGGTGAGGGAAGGGGTCAGTCAGCTCTTCTGCAGCGTGGGTGAGGTATATGAACAAACCATTCCTTGCAAAAACTGGCCTGGTTCCTCTGTGAGAGCACTGTCAAGAGATGTCACATTCCTGCTGCTTTCATTATGAGGTGCATTCCCAGGTCTGACGAAGAAGAAAGAGAGGAGCAGATTGCCATGATAGTTTTGGTTTACTGCATCACTAATTTTATTGACCTGAGAAATGGGTAGCCATGGAAACTGTGGAAGGCTTGTTCTGGAAGGGCCCTCCTAGCCTAGTGTTGCTATATCTTTTGTAACTTATGTTTCAGAAGTCTTCCACCTGTGGGTTACAAACTATTAACGGATCCTCATATAAATTTAGTGAATCTCAACCAAACATTTTTAAAAAGGAAAAATACAAGAATTAAATACAAATGAGATATCAGACAGCACTCTTCATGCTGAGTCAAGTATCCTTTGGGAGAATTTTTGTTTCTATTCTATACAGTTATGAGTACAGTGAGTCACAATATAAAATGTGTTCTTACTGTGGCTGTGGTCAAAAATATTTGTAAACTGGCCAGGTGTGGTGGCTCATGCCTGTAATCCTAGCACTTAGGGAGGCCGAGGCAGGTGGATCACTTGAGCTCAGGAGTTCAAGACCAGCCTGGGCAACATGGTGAAACCCTGTCTCTACTAAAAAAAAAAAAAAAAAGCACAAAAATTAGCTGGACATGGTGACATGCGCCTGTAGTCCCTGCTATGGGGGAGGCTGAGGCACGAGAATCACTTGAACCCTGGAGACAGAGGTTGCAGTGAACCAAAATCACACCACTGCACTCCAGCCTGGGCAACAGAGCGAGACCCTGTCTCAAAAAAAAAATATATATATATAAACTGCTGCGAACCCAAATCTCAACTTTACCAAAAGGAAAATTCTCCTTTTTTATTTTTCCAGAATTTATAGCACTAAATGCCCACAGGAGAAAGCAGGAGAGATCTAAAATCGACACCCTAACATCACAATTAAAAGAACTAGCAAGGCTGGGCATGGTGACTCACACCTGTAATCCCAGCACTTTGGGAGGCCGAGGCAGGTGTATCACCTAAGGTCAGGAGTTTGAGACCAGCCTGACCAACATGGAGAAACCCCGTCTCTACTAAAAATACAAAATAAGCTGGGCGTGGTGGTGCATGCCAGTAATCCCAGCTACTCGGGAGGCTGAGGCAGAAGAATCACTTGAACCTGTAGGCAGAGGTTGTGGTGAGCCGAGATTGCGCCATTGCACTCCAGCCTGGGCAATAAGAGCGAAACTTGGTTAAAAAAAAAAAAAAAGAACTAGAGAAACAAGACCAAACAAATTCAAAAGCTAGCAGAAGGCAAGAAATAACTAAGATCAGAGCAGAACTGAAGGAGATAGAGCAAAAAACCCTTCAAAAATATCAATGAATCCAGAAGCTGGTTTTTTGTAAAGATTAACAAAATAGACCGCCAGCCAGACTAATAAAGAAGAAAAGAAAGAAGAATCAAATAGACACAATAAAAAACGATAAAGGAGATATCACCACTGACCCCACAGAAATACAAACTACCGTCATAGAATAGTATAAACACCTCTACGCAGATAAGCTAGAGAATCTAGAAGAAATGGATGAATTCCTGGACACATACACCCTCCCAAGACTAAACCAGGAAGAAGTCGAATCCTTGAATAGACCAATAACAAGTTCTGGAATTGAGGCAGTAATTAATAGCCTACCAACCAAAAAAAGCCCAGGACCAGATGGATTCACAACCAAATTCTACCAGAGGTACAAAGAGGAGCTGGTACCGTTTAATTTTTTGATAGACAAGTGGTAAATCATGAATTAGGCTGAAAGAAATCAAACTTAGACATATGTGAGGAAGGGGACAATGCTCAGGAAGATTCCTATCTACCCTGAAGAATTCCAGAGAAACTGGAAGCATGGAAATACCAGATACAAAGAAGGGGAAGAGTGAAACACGGGAATGAAAACAGGCAAGTCTGTCATCCAACTGATGGAAGTTTCAGAAAGAGAATATAGAAATAGTGTGTGAGAAAAATGTGCCAGAAATTATAAGATACTTTATCTGAACTAAATAATACAAGTCATCATATGGACAGAGTCCGCAGAGTAGCCGGCACACTGAAAATAATATCTTATGTCTAGAGATATTATTACAAAATTTCAGAACATCGAGGTTCAAGTAAATTTGCGACAGCCTCCAGAAGGGAAATATTAAAGCAAAACAAAACAAATCAAAACATAGGTAACCCATAAAGTAGCAAGAATCAAACTTGTTTCAGCAACACTGGAAGCTAGAAGACCATGGACCAAGGCCCATGGACCAGGGACCACACCCGAGAGAGAAAAAGGATATGCCATCTCTTTATGTACATATGTCCATGGGAAGTTTCATAGAAATTCAAAGTTCTGCTGGAAATTATATTCAACCTAGAATTCTTTTTTTTTTTTTAGATAAAGTCTCGCCCTTTTGTCCAGGCTAGAGTGCAATGGTGCAATCTCAGCTCACTGCAACCTCCGCCTCTCGGGTTCACACAATTCTCCCGCCTCAGCCTCCCTGAGTATTGTGTGTATGAGATTCCTATGTTCAATGAGACTTGCTTAACTTTGCCTTAGGCCTGAGTAACATGTCTCTCAAACAGAAACAGTGTACTCTGCCTATAGTTGGGCAAGCCCTTTGGAAACATAAACATAATGATTTGAGGTAAATGCTGCCATTTTCCACATGTAAATAATACCGATTGCATTGAAAGAGCTTTGATTTGTATTTATTATATATTCTGTCTTCTAGAAACACACTAGTTAAATAACACTAAATTCAAGCAACGTGAAAAAAGAAAAGATTTTTAAAATCCCATGAATATATTTCTTTTGTACTATTTTAAGAAAAATTCATTCATTCCATTAGAAATAGTAATACCAACAATAAAAATACGGTGGTTGGGGAAGGAGTTCCATTTTCGGTTTTGGTAGAGTAGCTTATATCACAACAACCCTCCCACTTCAAACATCTATAAAAGCTAGATAAAATGCAAAGAACATCAAAAGGCAATAAAAGAAGTCAGGACTTTTGAGGCCCAGGTCCTAAAAGTAATATACATTGAGATGGGTGTGGCCTTTTTTGTTTTTCCCTGCTTAGAGTCAGATTTTTGTGGATAAATAAACAAACTTTGCTGGGGTTTTGAATGGGATTAAAGAACACCATTAATGGGCTTGACCTAATTGACATATGTAGGACAATGTACCGTGTAATTACAATATATAGTCTTCTCAAGTGTACTTGGAAAGTTACCAATGTTAACGATATTATGAACAATGAAACAAGTTTCAAAATATTTTAAAGGAGATTATGGTCTTTGCAGAGAGTGGAATTAAATTAACAATCAGTATCAAAATGATAAATGGAAAAATAACTTAATAAATAAAAATTAGAATTGTTCTTTATGTTATAAAGAAATTGAGACTGTAACTCAAAACCTACTCTCATAACAAACTCCAAGTGCATTTGGCTTTACTAGTGAATTCGTTCAAATATTTAAGGAATACATGAAATTACAGCAATATTATATATGCTCTTCCCTAAAATAAGTTTTGCTACAGCTGGTCAGAATGTAAACTGGTACCATAACTACTTCATAAACTATTTGGCATTCTATACTAAAGTTAAATCAATGTAATCTTATGATCTAGTAGCTTTACCTCTATGTACTCATAAGAAATGTGCATATATATTTACCAAAATGCATTTGCAAGAACATTCATAACAGTATTTTTAATAAATGTCCCAACAAAAGAAACCCAAATGCCATTAATAGAAAAATAATTGCATGTGTGTATTCATACAAATAAAATACTATAGTATTATGAAGATAAATTAATCACTGCTTCTCACCACAACATGGACGGATGAATAAAGCCAGCTGCAAAATAGCACATGCAGAATGGCTCAATTTAAATAAATTTAAAGCCATATATAACTAATATATGGTGAGAGAAGCCATAACAGTGTTCACAGAGGGTAATAACTGTGGAGAGGTCCATATAACTCAGTTTTCTGGTAACATTTTTTCTTGTATTAACTCTGCCAATTGAATGTTGTATTAATAGTTTCCATCAGTCAAAATAGTGAGGCTCTCTTATTTTTATAAAATACTTCAGTTTCATCCATGTTGTTTCAATGACAGGATTTCATTCTTTTTATGGCTGAATAGTATTCCATTGTGTATATATACATTTTCATTTTCTATTCATACATTGATGGACCTTAAGTTAATTCTTATCTTGGCTATTGGCTATTGTGAATAGTGCTGCAGTAAACACAGTAGTGCAGCTATCTCTTCAGTACTGACTTACTTTATTTTGGATATATACCCAGTGATGGGATTTCTGGATCATATGGTACTTCTATTTTTAGTTTTCTTGATTAATCTCCATACTGTTCTCTATAGTGGTTGTGCTACTTTACATTCCCACCAACAGTGTACAATCATTCCCCTTTCTCTACATCCTTACCATTATCTACTATTTTTTGTCTTTTTCATTAAAGCCATTTTAACTGAGGTGAGGTGATAGCTCATTGTGGTTTTGATTTGCATTTTTCTAATGATTAGTAATGGTGAGCATTTTTCATATATCTGTTTACCACTTGTATGTCTTCTTTTGAGAAATGTCTATTCAGAACTGTGTTAGTCCATTCCAGCATTGCTATAAAGAAATATCTGAGGCTGGGAAATTTATAAAGAAAAGAGGTTTAATTGGCTCATGGTTCTGCAGGCTGTACAGGAAGCATGATGCTGACATCTGCTTGACTTCTGGGCATGCCTCAGGAAATTTACAATCCTGGCAGAAGGTGAAGGGGGAGCAGACACATCACATGGCCAGAGCAGGAGCAAAAGAGGGATGGGGGAGGTTCCATACATTTTTAAGTGCCCAGATCTCGCAAGAACTCACTCACGATCACCAGGACAGTGCAAAGTGGATGGTACTAAACCATTCATGAGAAATCCACCCCCATGATCCAATCATCTCCCACTAGTCCCCACCTCCAACATTGGAGATTACATTTTGGCATGAGATTTGGGCTGGGATAACATCCAAACTCTATCAAGATCTTTTGCCCATTTTAAAATCAGATTATTTGGGCATTTTTCTTGATGTGAATACTTTATTAAATTAATGAATGCAAACTACCTATCACAGAAACTACTAGTAGGTGATGTTCAAGGAATATTGGTTCCTCTTTCCATACCTATGTGGTCATCTCGAAATTGTGACCTCCTTCACGTAAGAACTGGGCAAGAGAATTTGGATGATTTAGTGCAGTCTACCCAACAATTCTTTTTTTTTTTTTTTTTGAGACGGAGTCTCGCTCTGTCGCCCAGGCTGGAGTACAGTGGCACGATCTCCGCTCACTGCAAGCTCCGCCTCCTGGGTTCACGCCATTCTCCTGCCTCAGCCTCCTGAGTAGCTGGGACTACAGGCGCCCGCCACCTTGCCTGGCTAGTTTTTTTGTATTTTTTTTTTAGTAGAGACGGGGTTTCACCGTGTTTGCCAGGATGGTCTCGATCTCCTGACCTTGTGATCCGCCCGTCTCGGCCTCCCAAAGTGCTAGGATTACAGGCTTGAGCCACCGCGCCCGGCCAACCCAACAATTCTTAATAGAAACTCCAAGCACGTATCTGCAGGGCAGCAGCAGCAACAGACTAGCCATTCTTTCCAGGGCTTCTTCCATAGCTAAAACTCTAAAGAAACATTTATGCCCATGTTTCCAAGGAGGAACACATGGCCAGACATCAGCCATGTCCTGAAAAATAGAAAAAGATAAACTTCCCATATGATATTTTTTTTCATTTTCCCTTGTTTTGTTCCTTAGACTTGACAGTTGTACATTTTATCTGTGGTAAAGGGGATGCATTATTTACTTCTTCACTCAGTGAATACTTTTTCAGAGATTTTTCTCTTTCATATGAAGAGCACCCATCCCTTATTATGTGTTAAACAAACTTAATTTATATTCTCTCTCAGCATTTTTTTTTGTGTTTCTAATATATATATTAAAATGTGACAAGAAGACCTGACAAATTTTTGGTGTTTGAAAATAAAATTCTCATTCACTACTGTTATGGCCTGAATTGTGTCCCCTTCAAAATTTATATATTGAAGTCTTAAACCCTAGGACCTCTAAATGTGACTTAATTTGGTGATAGAATCTTTAAAGAGGCATTTAAATTAAAATGAAGTCAGAAGGTGAGCTCTAAACTAATATGACCTTGTAAGAGGAGGAAGTTGGGGCACAGGCAGGTACACACAGAGGAAAGACCACACAGAGGAAAGACCATATTAAGATAAGGGAAGAGGATGACCATCTACAAGCCAAGTAAAGGGGCCCCAGAAGGAAACCAAGCATGCTGAAACCTTGATCTTGGATTTGTAGCTTCTAAAACTGTGAGAAAATAAATTTCGGTTGTTTAAAACATACAGGCTGAAGTACTTTGTTATGGAAGCCCTGTCAAACTAATACAACAACACTTCCTCCCATTAGATTTCTTAATTCATGTATAGTTGGCCTGATATGTCTTATCAGCTACCCCAACTCAATTGCTACAAATACATTTTTAAAAGTTCTGGTGGTTGTAGTTGATTGCACACTTCTGTATGAGCCAATAATGTGAGGCAAGTCTTTAAAAGGGTAGCAAAATCAGTCTGAGGTTACACCATAGATGTGTGGTCTCCATAACATAGGAAATCAAGATCCCCCTTCACTCTTGACCAGTCAGATCACACCTAGAACATTTTTATCAATTCTGCATACCACATTTAAAGAGAAAGACAAAACCCATGCGTTGTGCAGCTACCATATGTGGAGCATCAGACTACGTGCATTGTGTACACTTAGTCCTCGCACCAACCCAATGAAGATGGTATTAATACCCACCTCCCATTGTTCAGATGAGGAGACTGGGGCTAAAAGAGGTCCAATAGGTTGCTCAAGGTCTTACAACTTATTAGTACAGTGGTCAGGATTTGAAAAACTTCTATGTAAGTTTATCATGAAACCACTTTGCAAGAAAAAGAGGGTAAACAGGGTGCGGAGGTATTTGGCTACTGAGCCATCTGGTAAGTTTGGAAAAGGTTGAGTGTGGTTCATCTAAATAAAAGGAACCAAGAAACTCTTGAAGTGTATTTGAGGGACTCTTGTCCTGAACCAAGAGACTCTTGAAATATATTTGAGGGAACAGGATCAAGGGAGGGCAACTCTTCCAATTCTCCCATCTCTTCTACATTCTCTTAATTCATGTGGACAACCACCTGGTCTTCCCCATTCCCTGCAAAACCTTCCCACTGAACATCTGTACTTCTCCTCCCATGGTTAATAGCCTCTCTTACACCCTCAACTCTTCTCTGAACATCTTCACAACTTCATGGCCTTCTTTCCTCCAGAAGACCCCATGGCCTACAGACAGCTAAGCTACAGCACTTGGCTCTCCAACTACTCTACATGCCATGCCATGAGAGTGGACTAGTCTATGAGAGTTGCTTTCTTCCTAGCTCCTCATTGACATACTTTCAATCCTTCCACTGCATGCAGATCCCTGTGCCCCATTGAGGTGCGGGCCACTTGGCTCTACTCCCCTCTGCCCCTCCTTTTTAAGGGGGGCGGTCCATGTACTGCTGTGCCCTCACATGAATTGCTTTATTAAGAACTCGGACACTGCATTACAGCCTGCCTCTCCTCGCTAACATTTGCCGTCTTTCTGGGTGACTTCAATGGATCCAATACCCTACCTCAGTCATCCCTGACTTCCTCATTCAGAGATCTTCACCTCCATGGACTCCCATAGCCACATTCTGAACCCTGTCATCTCTCAGAAGTGCACTGCCTCTGAAATCTGCATCTCATACACCCATCCTCTAATTACCACCTCCTGTTCCTTGGCTTCCTAATTCACTCACCCCCAAGATGACTGTCCTTCAACCTCATCAGACTTTGAGTTTCTTTTTGACTCTTTGACTTTGCTCCCATCTTGTGTTCACTTCTTGGCATTCTACTCATCTTAGACTCAGTTCACTTCAGCCATTTTCTTGCACAAATCCTGAATTCTCTCATGCAGTGCCCTTCTGTACCACCTGCAGGCAAAAACCAACCCTGATCAACTCAATTGTCCTCTATACTTGCACGTGGGTGGGTAAGAAAAGCTAGAAAAGCTACCTACAGACTCCTACCATTACTTATTTATGAGCTCCAGGCTCAACTGGGCCCTTATCTGGGCCTGGAAATCATTTTGCATTTCTACAGTCAAGTTTCCTTTCTGAACAGCGGATACAATATTGAAAACTGTCTTCTGTTTCCTGAAATGTCTACCCACTACCTCGCTTTCAACAGATAACCTTGCCCTCTCTTTCACAAAGGAGATGGAAACCACAAAGAGGAAGTCCCTCACTCTGCTGCCCCCAGCCCTACAAAACCTCCTCCATCTGCACTCTGCGCCTTCCCTCCTTTTACAGAGAGGAGGCCCCTCCTGTCTAAAACAAACTCCATTTCCTTCCTGCCTTGGGCTCAGAAATCTCGCCCCATCCAAAGTCTTCCATGGTTAGCCTGTCCCTTTGTTTCAACTCTTTCTCAATGTTTACAAGCTCCTCTATTTTTTTAAAATAATAAAACTAGGTCCTCTTGGTGTTCACATGTTTTCCCGATTTCCTGAGCCAAGCCCTCTCATTCTTATCACAACCTCAGACATTTTGAGGTGTCTTACTCCCTCACCTCAACCCACAGCATCTGGCTTCCCTTGTTGTCTTCCAGTAGACCCCTTACTGGGGTCACTGTCAACTTCTTATTGCTAAACCAAGGGTCACTCATCAGCCCATTTTTATTTACACTCTTGGCATCAAATGTGTGCTACCTGAGACTCCAGTAGTTGCCAAGCCCCATAGTTGCAGATTTGCATTCTCTTCCCTGCCTGTGATTCTTCTTCTCCATTTCAGACCCCTCTTCTTCTGCTGTCCTTCAAACCAAGATCTCCAAGCAGCATTCTTCTTTGGGGCATCCTCCTTTCTAACTGCTGCACTCTCTTGTTACTTTGTTTACCTTATCTTTACTCAAGACACCCACACCTATGTCTCCAGGCCAGATGTCGTTATTGGACTCCACCTTTGTACATCCAACTAATCAGCCAACGTGTCCCATTTAGAGATGGCCCCTGACAGCTCATCTAAACTCAAGCCTGTGAAAAGCTGTATTCATTCTCTTTCTCCACATAATAGTTATTCCTCCTGTGCATTTTTACCATGGGATGACATTATCATTAACTCAGATTCCCAAGCCAGAAACCTGAGGCCAGACTTGGTCTCTTCCTGCCTCTCAGCCCCATTTTGGCTTATTATTCAGTCAACAATTCCTGGAAATACTACTTTTGAGTACTTCCATTTCTCTTTCCTGCCATTCTCTCTATTCTCATCTAATTCACATCACTAATATTGCTCCATGTGGTGGTGTAATGTGTATTTGCTTTATTCTTTCAGAATATTCAATTATACTGTAAAAGACAAGAAAATAAATGGGATGAATGAAATTCATACAACGTGCTAGGCAAAGATGACTGTCATAGTCAGGTCTGACTGCCATAACAAAATATCATGCACTAGATTGCTTCAAAACAGAAATTTATTCCTCACAGCTCTGGGAGCTAGACATCAAGATTAGGGCACCCCTATGGGCAGGTTCTGTGAGGGCCCTCTTCTGAGCTTGCTGTACATGACCTTTCCTCAGTTTGTGGTTGCTCAATGTGAGGAAAGGATTTCTCTCACTTTTCCTTTTCTTATACAACCAACAATTATATCATATTAGAGCTCAACCCTTATGAACTAATTTAATCTTAATTACTTCCTAAAAGCCCTATCTCCAAATACAGTCATATTAGACATTAGAACTTCAACATATGAATTTTGGAAGGGCACAATTCAGCCCATAGCAGTAAATAACTTATTAACCTTGAAGGCATGTAAGATAAGTGAAGTAAGTAGAACATATATGTGTGAACATATAAAATGATGGAAAGATCAAGGAAATACTAATACTCATTGATATATATGATAAATATACATGAGGTACATGGGGCACACCATTTTTACTTCAGGAATGTGAAGCACTCTGTTTTTTTGAAGTCTTAATTTGGCCACCCATTGGTGACACCCATCTTGGTCCCAAGTGTCCTCTGCCTAAGAAATACAATTAAGCTTTTAGTTGTTCAGCAGCCTTATTAGCAAGCTACAACTGTAGCCAGGTGTACTTGTCTCAGCATCTCTCAGAGGACAGTGCATGTCACTGGTCCCAAGCCCCTTCCCTCTGTGGACCCCATACTCAAACCTCAACTCTGGTGTTTATAACCATACCATTAGCAAGGAAGACTGACTGATGCAACAGAGAGAAAGGATGAATGCCCAATCCATACCCCAGGATTCAAGTAAAGTAGTTTTGCTTTTTTGAATACTGTCCTACATGTGTGAACCTATCTCATCTCTTTCCCTTTGATTATTGCTGTGTGCATTAAAATTTACTTGGTAAATGGTGATTTGAGTATCTTGCTATGTTCTGTGAATCTTTTTTGTGACGTCTGGGATAGTCTGCCTGGTGATTTACTTGGAGGCTACCACTGCATCGAGGTAATTTCCTACGACAGATGAATTTTGTTAATGATCTCAATCTTAGACCCTTACCTAAATGTACACCCTTTGCTATGTGACTTTACAGTTTCTTCTATCAAAATACAAAATGTATTTTCCTGTCCTTTGAAAGTTAACTCAGCCACGTGGTGTGCCTTGCCCAGTGGAATGTTAGCAGCCGTGATACTAGCAGAGGCTTGACAGAATTCTTGTCTGCTTGGGCTTGCCCACCTGAACCTCTTCCATATCTATGTGAAGGATGTGCCCAAGCTTGTTCAGTGTTCCCAGGAGGAAAATAAAACACACAGCGTGTGAAGTCAATCTTAGCCAAACCCAGTCTATATGACTCTCAGCTTTCTGTAGATGCCCAGACAAACCAAGTTTAGATTAGCCATCTATCATCTGATCTGTATGCTCATGAGAAATCATCTTAAATGTTGTTTTAAACCACTGAGTTTAGGCTACTTTCTTGTACAGTAATACTCACTTAGATAAATTCTGTAGCCTCTTAACTTGTTTTCCTGCTACATTACTCCCCTCCAATCTATTTCTTACTGAAGTCATTGTGCTCTTCTACAACACAAGTCTGATTACCTTATTTCCTTTCTTAAACCATTTGAGGAACCTTATATTTATTTTTAGATTAAATTACAAACTTCTGCATAATCTTGTCCCTGCTTATTCAGCTAGCCAGCCTCATTTCTCCACCTATAAATTTTAGCTATGGTGAACTATTTATATATCCCTAACTGAGCCATTCTGTCTCTTACTTCTGGGCCTTTAAACGTATCATTTTCTCTATAGGGGACATGTATTAGTTTCCTGGGGCTGCTATAATAAAGTATCACCAACTGGGTAGCTTTAAACAACAGAAATTTATTGTCTCATGTTTCTAGAGTCTAGAGGTTTGAAATCAAGGTGTCAGCAAGATCTCACTCCCTCTGAAACAACGCTCATCCTTACATCTTTCTAGCTTCAAGTGGTTCCTAATAATCCTTGGCATTCTTTGGCTTCTAGCTGCAGCACTTCAATCTCTGCCTCTATCATCACATGATCTTCCTCCCTCATGTCTTCACATCCGCTTCTTATGAGGACGCCAGTCATGTTGGATTAAGGGTCCATTTTAACCAGTATGACCTTATCTTAACTAAATGTATCTGCAACAGTCTTACTTCCAAATAAGATTACATTCCAAGGTACTGGTATTTAGGACATCAACATATTTTGGGGGGACACAATTCAATCCATAGCAGAATACTCTTCCAAATGGCCTTTTCTGGCCATTAATCCTACTCATTCATCAGATCTCATCCTTGCTATCAGTTTTCCTTGGATCTTTGTCTCCAAGATCTAGTTAAGTGCCACTTCAATGTATACATAAGATGTTATGAGTTGCTGAATATGGGACAATTACATTAAAAACTTTGATTTAGTGGCTTCCAAATTAATGGGATCTTATTTTATTATGAATGCAATGGTGGTACACCGAGGTTTGATATTGGCTTTGTTTTGTACTAGATATATATCTCTAAGGCATATTATAAAGCCATATTGGACCAGAAATTCAAATGCTTTTATGACTTTCTCTTAATTCCTCATTGCTGTTTCCCTTTGTACATGAGCATTATGTGTCTTTCTAGATGCAGATAAGTTTTCTTTGCTCTTTGTCACATAAAAACTTATGACCATCCTGTTGTTCCCCCAGGTGAGTTTAGGTATTACTCACTTGAGGTATTACAATCACTCACAAGGACAGAGATAGGGTATCCAAAAATTCCAGGTAAAATAATCTGGTTTGCCCAGCTTAGGGTAGTGTTAACCAGTTAACCAACCAGCTATGGCCTGGGATAAGGTTATGTGGTTCAAACATGATTTCTGTGGGTATGTGGGTGTCAGGGTTTGCTGAAAAATGGGATTTATTAACTGGTGGTTGGAACCATACCCCAAATGTAATGGTGTTCATCATAGTGTAGTTATGTAACAGATTGGCTTCGCCTACTTAATAGTAATAGTACTAAAGAGTCAGAGGACATAGGTTCCATTCCCAAATTAGTAAGGGAGATTTTCTTGGTTCATTGCCAAGTAGCACATTGAGCTATGGATAGTTGTCTCAATAACGCTTTGGTAAGAGTGTTTCCCCATTCCTTTCCTCGTCTAGCTTTCACAAACTATACAGAAGAAATGAAGAATGGGGACTTCACAGACTCCAAGAAAATAAAGACTAAAATTTATTTCCTGATAGACCTTGACTTCACGGAGGGCAGGAAATGCCTCTTATTTATCTTTGTCCTTTTTTTTTCCCTCCCCAGAAACTAAAACACTTCATGAGCCATATAAATCTTGTAGTAGACCAAATTAAAATGGACTGGACCAGGCCATTTTTAACTTCAGACACAAGATGATTTGAATACTATTGAAAGCAATGTATAAACAAGATGTCGTGGGTTGCTAAATATGGAATCAATACAGTATAAACTTCTCATGTTACACCACTAACTACACTGTGTATTAATTGCCTGTGAACACTTCTGCACCATCCACTAGGCTATGAGTTCCATGAAGAATGAGAAAACCATGTTTGTCATGGTGACTACTGTTTCCATAATACCTAGCATGGTGGATTGATTGTAGTAATAGAACGAAGTAATGGCTTTTCTCTATCCACACTTTATGGCTGCAACTTTGTGCTACCATCTCACTCTGACTCATTGGCCCAGTGACTTGCTTTGGCCAATCAAATGTTAGCAAATGTGATGTAAGAAGAGGTTTGAAAAGCTCACACCTGTAATCCCAACACTTGGGGAGACTAATGTGGACGGATCACATGAGGCCAGGAGTTTGGGAACAGCCTGGCCAACATGCTGAAACTCTGTTTCTACTAAAAATACAAAAATTAGCCAGGTGTGGTGGCTCACACCTGTAATCCCAGCTACTCAGGAGGCTGAGGCATGAGTATCGCTTGAGCCTTGGAGGCAGAGGTTGCAGTAAGCCAAAATCCTGCCACTACACTCCAGCCTAGGCAACACAGTGAGACTCTGTCTCAAAAAACAATAAATAAATAAATAAATAAATAAACAAATAAATAAAAAGAAAAAGAAAGAAAAGAAAAGCTCATATATGTTTTCTCTTGCTCTTTTGTAAGATTTGGCTCACTCGCTGTTGCATCTTTATCTCATCATGAGAGTAAATCTGGGTTAGCTTGCTGGAAGGATATGAGAAACCAATGAAGAAAAACTGAAGCCATCCTAAACCAGCTAAGAGCCAGATGCCTTTCAAACTTATGAATGGGTTCAGCCAAGATCAACAGAGCCACCTATCGAACCCAAAGATGAGTACAGATATATAAGTGACCCTGGTGAAGACCAAGAGAACTACCTAGACAACCCATGGACCCCAGAACAATAATTCATGATTAATATTTTTACTCAGACAACCTATGGACCCAAGAACAACAATGCATGATTAAAATTATAACTCATGATGATCTGGAGTCGTTTCTATGCAACATTTTTGTAACAATCAAGGATAAATATATCTAACCCTCAAGATTTATTACTGGTGCTCTTTTTTCTCAAGCCTCTTTTTTTTTTTTTTTTTTATTATACTTTAAGTTCTAGGGTACATGTGCATAACGTGCAGGTTTGTTACATATGTATACTTGT
>NW_012111253.1:2494503-2506950 GCF_000951035.1 Colobus angolensis palliatus
GTGTGAGATGGTATCTCATTGTGGTTTTGATTTGCATTTCTCTGATGGCGAGTGATGATGAGCATTTTTTCATGTGTCTGTTGGCTGTATGAATAGGATATGAACAGACATTTCTCAAAAGAAGACACTCAAGCCTCTTTAAATAAATTCTCTAACCCAAAACAATAGATCAATTATTTTCTCTGCTTGTTTTCATGGAATTCTCTCACCTCACTTATTTTCGGCTACATTTATGTTCATCATTTCCTATACCTTATCAGTTGATGGGCCTTGAAACTGTGACTCTCTAATTTCCTACTTGTCTCTCTTTTCTCTTTTCCAAATTAAAAAATATATATTAGAAATGCAGTCGCCATTTTTTCTTTTTCTTTTCACACATACTTTTAGCTATTTTATTTTTCCTCTTAACTGCTGGGCCTTATGTCACTCTTATCCACTCAGTGTTATGCCAAAGCCATACTTTCATACTTGATCATGAAAACTAATTGGTTTTTTTTTTTTTTTTTTTTTTTTGAGACGGAGTCTCGCTCTGTCGCCCCGGCTGGAGTGCAGTGGCCAGATCTCAGCTCACTGCAAGCTCCGCCTCCCGGGTTCATGCCATTCTCCTGCCTCAGCCTCCCGAGTAGCTGGGACTACAGGCGCCCACCACCTCGCCCGGCTAGTTTTTTGTATTTTTTTAGTAGAGACGGGGTTTCACCATGTTCGCCAGGATGGTCTCGATCTCCTGACCTCGTGATCCGCCCGTCTCGGCCTCCCAAAGTGCTGGGATTACAGGCTTGAGCCACCGCGCCTGACCATGAAAACTAATTGTTAAACTTTCATAAAGTTTGTAAACTGGATATTAAATATAACCATCTTTGAAATCTGCCATGGTGGGAGTATTTACACCACAGAAATGGGCAAATTCTACAAATCAGGGCTGCCTCCCTAAATGCAGAGATGCAGTCATTATACATGTACTAGTGTATGTACCATTGTCTATACCATTTATATTTTATTGATGAGACCCACTCACCTTTTAACCTCTCTCAGAGGGACAGATGTACTGCCTGAGGGATTAGAAAGCTGAGAGGAGATAGGTAAAGGTAGTAGAATCTCTGGAAATAGAACATAAAAATTTGATTTTCTATGCATCTGTGTCTCATGGATGCATAAATTTCTGCAGCACTCTTTCTACAGGCTGTCCTAACTGGAAAAGGTATTATGTGTGTGGGTGTGACCAAAACTCTAGCACTTACTTTCCTCACTGGTGCTGTGATAGAAATTACCCAATTCTTAGCTGCCCATCCTATCAAGCCCCTTCTTGTGCTTGAAGAATACACCACTGTAACAGAAGATGAAAAGCTGAAATATTTATTCTCTTTGATCCTTGGCAGATGAAGCAAGAGCACAAACATAATGAGATGCTTCCAGGACTTTATATTTGGTGGTGGTGATGAGAAGTAGGAGAGTTTAGAATCCCATTCTACTGCCAGTGCTGGTGGCAGATGCCACTGACCCAGACGTTTTCCTTTGGCATCACCTTGGCTTCCCTTTATTCTTGCCTTGTTTCCACGCCTGTTTCTCCAACCTTCCTGTCAATCCATCAAGACATTGTGTAGCTTTTTGATAAGTTATGTTTTGACAGAGTTAATCAAAATTTGGCTGTTTGCAACTAAGTGCCCTGCTTAAAACAAGCAACATTCTGAGAAATCCATGAAGGTGCCACCAGTGGATATGGGAGACCTGAAGTGGCTGTTGATGCCACCACCTGGATGTGGTGCCTGGTTTATGCAGCTAGACTTCCACTAATGGATTAACTCAGTTGAAAGGAGTGTGGCTGACTTTCACATTCAGTTATGCTTTTTCTATAATATTAAAACTCTTCATTTAAGTAATTTAAATAAAAGTAAAGTATGTTGCATTGAAAGAGGATATATAATTTTGAGAAAGATATAGTCACTAACACTGAGAGAAATAAGTCATATATTTTTCTCATTAATCTTTCATTGTTCTCCCTCAGAGCTTGACCTAACAGTTTCCACCCATGACTTTTCCTTGAGTATTGTAAAATTAAGTTAAATTTTATTGGCTGTTCCTTCTTTGACTGATTGTCTTTGGCTCCTAAATTCTTTAGCAACTTTGCACCAAAAGCACTAGCACGATTTATCCCTTGATTTACAAAGAAAGAGATACAATTATGACTATATTTTCTCAGTATCTTAGCTAATATTAGAGGAATAGCTAGATCTGCCTCTTCATGACATTTAGCAGAAAGTAAGACTCTGGATATCACTCTAAGTTTTGTCCTTTCTTTTATTGTGACCAAAACAAAAGAAAATGTACTTGACGGCAAAGTCTTTATTGAAAATCTCATGAAAATCTTTTGGTTTTCTATTCAAAGTGAGTTTTGTTACATAGTTAAGTTCATTAATTTCACTTTGAATTTTAAAGATTGCTCTTTGAATATAAATTAGGTCTTTTACAAGTATATAAAGTATTTCGTTGTTTCCAAGTCAAATATATGAAACAAGGCACAGTCCGAATATAAAGATTTGATTAAACCAATTTTCTTAGATAAGAGCTAGTATATTATATATATATTTTCTACGTATAACTTTTGAAGTGCTACCTAAAATGAAGCTAAATCACAAATTAAAAAAATTTAAACAGTAAAGAAATAAAACAGAAAAATTCAATAAAGACAATTCTTCTGCCTTTACCCTCACTTCCTGCTTGCTCTGAGCCTAGAAATCAGCCAGAGGTGGAAGTTTAAGGTCTTCTTAGATATTTTCCAAGCATGTATCTTGCCCAGGACATGTGTGTGGCCTTTTAGTTTTCCTAGTCTACACAGAAGCTTTTCAAAGCCCTTATTCACCCAAGGAATCTTACACCCAAGATTTTCCTGCCAGAGTTTTATTGTGTCCATTGTTTGCTCCAAATGTTATTTATTTATTTATTGCCCCAGATGATAGTGGCTTGCTTTTCAAAGTTTTGAGGAAAGACCTTCACATAATCACTTCTCCACCCTGAGAAAGCTCCAAATTAGGTAAAACAAAATTAAGCACCTTGTGTCAGTTCTTCAGGGAACCCCCAAGCCGATCAAAACAGACAAACACTATTCTGCTCTGCTGAAATACTTTCTGCTCTGTTGAAACAATATCTGCTCTTCTCCCTTCAGAACCAGGTGCCCACAATCGGAATGAAGAATTCTGTCTTAAAGATCACTGTCCCTTGATGGGGATGGCATTGAATCTATAAATTACCTTGGGCAGTATGGCCATTTTCACGATATTGATTCTTCCTATCCATGAGCATGGTATGTTCTTCTATTTGTTTGTGTCCTCTTTTATTTCACTGAGCAGTGGTTTGTAGTTCTCCTTGAAGAGGTCCTTTACATCCCTTGTAAGTTGGATTCCTAGGTATTTTATTCTCTTTGAAGCAATTGTGAATGGAAGTTCATTCCTGATTTGGCTCTCTGTTTGTCTGTTACTGGTGTATAAGAATGCTTGTGATTTTTGCACATTAATTTTGTATCCTGAGACTTTGCTGAAGTTGCTTATCAGCTTAAGGAGATTTTGGGCTGAGACAATGGGGTTTTCTAAATATACAATCATGTCATCTGCAAACAGGGACAATTTGACTTCTTCTTTTCCTAACTGAATACCCTTTATTTCTTTCTCTTGCCTGATTGCCCTAGCCAGAACTTCCAACTTGGAATCAACCCAAATGTCCATCAGTGACAGACTGGATTAAGAAAATGTGGCACATATACACCATGGAATACTATGCAGCCATAAAAAAGGATGAGTTTGAGTCCTTTGTAGGGACATGGATTCAGCTGGAAACCATCATTCTCAGCAAACTATCGCAAGAACAGAAAACCAAATACCACATGTTCTCACTCATAGGTGGAAACTGCACAATGAGACTACTTGGACTCGGGAAGGGGAACATCACACACGGGGGCCTATCACGGGGAGGGGGGAGGGGGGAGGGATTGCATTGGGAGTTATACCTGATGTAAATGACAAGTTGATGGGTGCTGATGAGTTGATGGGTGCAGCACACCAACATGGCACAAGTATACATATGTAACAAACCTGCATGTTATGCACATGTACCCTAGAACTTAAAGTATAATAAAAAAATAAAAAATAAAAAAAAAGATCACTGTCCCACTGAGAAGGAGTGGGGTGGAACAAGAGTAAAATGCCACAAAGCTTCATGTTGTGTTTTCGTGGCCTTTCCTCCTGGTTGAGCATTCACTTAGTTGCTGTAAACCTTTCATTATCTTCCAGGGTCCTGAGAAGTTTTATCCTGATTGCTTTCTTTCACAAATATTTCAGTGGTTCTGGGGATATACAGGCCCCTAGATTTCCTTACTTCACCTGTATGATTATTAGGCAGCTCAGACTGCCATAACAGAGTACCAGAGGCTTGGTGGCTTAAGCAACAAAAAATTAGGATTATTGGATTAGGACTCCACCTTTATGACCTCATTTAAACTTAATTATGTCCTTAAAGATCCTGTCTCCAAATACAGTGACACAGAGGGTTAGGTCTTTAACAAATGGGTTTGAGGAGAAAGGGACAAATTACATTGTCTTTTTTGCTGACATCATCTTGACTTCATTTTTATTATTATTTTTTAATAAAATGAAAAACTTTCCCAACAATGCTTTACCCTCCTTTGGAAGATTATTGAAGGCTACTTGCAAGGAAGTTTGGAAGAGCTATTATTTGTTTTTCGTCCTTTATATTGAGGGCAACAGAAAAGAAGGGTGATGATAAAGCATTTGGAATAGTCAAGACAATGCCTGCTATGCTAATATTGAACAAATTAAATAAACTATTCTGGGGAGATGTGAAGTGGAGACAGCCAGAGGGAATCTCATTTTGACTCTAGGTTTGCATTTCTCATGATGCCTCTTTGATTTCAGCTATTTCATTAAGATAGTAATTTTATTATTAACTTGAGACACAAGCATTGCTCATAATTGGGACATATTGCTAGCTGTTTTATGAGAGTTTCAGGATCTGTAGTCGAATGTGTGTCATAAATCCATGGACACTTCACCAATTTGATGGGCATGTTTCTTTTCTTTCTTTCTCTTTTTTTTCTTTTTCTTTTTCTTTTGAGACAGAGTCTCTGTCACCCAGGCTGGAGTGCAGTGACATCATCACAGCTGACTGCAGCCTCAAACACCTGGGCTCAAGCAATCCTCCCACCTCAGCCTCCTGAGTAGCTGGGATTACAGGCACACACCACCATACCCAGCTAATTTTTTTATTTTTTATTTTTTGAAGAGATGGGATCTCACTGTGTTACTCAGACTGATCTCAAACTCCTGGGCTCAAGCAATCCCCCAGCCTCAGCCTGCCAAAGTGCTGGGGTTACAGCCATGAGCCACCACATCTGGCCAGGCATGTTTCATTTTTAAGTCCAATCAGCACTTTTAAAACTGAACCAAACTTACAGGACTGATATTTATCCAATTATATATAAATATAGATATTGAAATTTCAAAAGGAAATAGAAATTTTTTTTTTTTGAGGCGGAGTCTTGCTCTGTCACCCGGGCTGGAGTGCGGTGGCCGGATCTCAGCTCACTGCAAGCTCCGCCTCCCAGGTTTACGCCATTCTCCTGCCTCAGCCTCCGGAGTAGCTGGGACTACAGGCGCCCGCCACCTCGCCCGGCTAGTTTTTTGTATTTTTAGTAGAGACAGGGTTTCACCGTGTTAGCCAGGATGGTCTCGATCTCCTGACCTCGTGATCCGCCCGTCTCGGCCTCCCAAAGTGCTGGGATTACAGGCTTGAGCCACCGCGCCCGGCCAGAAAAATTTAAATTACTTCATAGTCATCAATTTTTTTTAAATTATGATTTCATTTCCACCAAAATGTTTGCCTGTGTTCAAAATATTTATTTAATCCATTTAGACCAGGGAATTTTAGTAAGAAAAATGGGTGCAGTCTCAGAATTATATTCAAATCTGTTTTGAGCCTGAATACCTTCATTTCCTTGAACTGAGGGCAGTATTCACACTTTATGCTTATAGTTTCAAGTTTAGAGTGTGTAGATGTCTTTGCACATCCATGAGAACGTAAAATTTTGTGATTCATTTGCAGTCTTGCTGATTGACTTTCTTAGAATTCTTTAATTACTGAGATAGTCTCAGAAAGCAATTCTGTAAATCTCCCAAATGGCCACAAATGAATAATCTCATATTAAAATATAATAAATATTCATGATCTGCTTTATTTTTTAATATACACTAGAAAACAGGCTGATGAATAACCCCTGGTTTACCAGTAGGAAGTTGACAGCAACCTCAGTAAGGTCTTACTGGAGAGAAATGAGGGGAAGCAGATGTTGTGGGTTGAGGTGAAGGAGTGAGATGCCTCAAAATGGCTGAGGCTGTGATAGGGAAGAAAGTGCTTGGCTGGGATTAGGAGGGCATGTGTACACCACAAGGATCTGGTTTCATTTTGTTTTTAAATAGAAGCCTGTAAATGTTGTTGATAGGAAGCTAATCTACTTCAACCTAGGATGAGCTTCTGCTTTATCCCCTAATATGACCATTAATTCAAGGTTGATGTTGTGTTGTGCTTGTTAATTAGCTTTACTGAAGATATAAACAACATAAAGGGATTACAAAACAGGAAGAGGAAAACCAGCAATAATTATTGTGTATCCCTTTTTTCCATGATCATCATCATGAACAGGAAAGCCCCTTATCAGCCATATCCTTTCTTGGGACAGATATTCTGTTTTATTCCGTGACCTATTCCTAATCTCTGTGAGAACCACTTCTATCCACCATGACATTCTCTTCCACAAACTCCAGGGCAAGCCTCACATCAGGTAACACTGTAAGTTTCTCCGACCAAGAACATCACCCTTTCATTTTACTGTACTGAGCAGTTTAACTCTTCTCTGACTCAATCTCTAACCCCTAGACCAGGCAGTGCCTTTAAATTACCAAAAAGCCCATCAAAGTGTCTGCCCTACCAAAAGAGCAGCCTTTCCTCAAAACTAATTCCCCAATTCCCAGAGAAATATGCACACACTGAAGATAGCTTCTGATGTGTTAGATTTTACAAACCATTTTCTTTTAAAATAATTTCATGCAGAAGAGAAAGGTATTACAAAGAAATCCAAAGTACTCCTGATCCAGATTCATCAAATATTAACATTTTGTCACATTTACATTGTCATTCTCTCTCTCTCTCCATATTATTATTATTTTCTTTTTTCCTTTTCTTTTTCTTTTTCGTTCTTTCTTTTTTTTTTTTTTTTCCCGGGATGGAGTTTTGCTCTTGCCGCCCCGGATGGAGTACAATGGCGCGATCTCGGCTCACTGCAACCGTTGCCTCCCGAGTTCAAGCAATTCTCTTGCCTCGGCCTCCTGAGTAGCTGGGATTCCAGGCTCCTGCTACCACGCCCAGCGAATTTTTGTATTTTTAGGAGAGACAGGGTTTCGCCATGTTGGCCAGGCTGGTCTCGAACTCCTGACCTCAGGTGATCCACCCGCCTTGGCCTCCCAAAGTGCTGGGATCACAGGTGTGAACCACTGCACCTGGCCTATATTATTTTTTTCAGAACCATTTGAGTATAGGTTGCCTACATTTCCACACTTCAGTGTGTATCTTCTAAGAGAAAGGCCATCACCAGTAATGTGACAAAGCAGTATCACATGCTTTCTTGAGCCAAAAATGCATAACCTGAATTTAGTCCTTAACAGATATCAGACACACCTCAAATGAGGAACATGCTGCAAAGTAACCAGTCTGTATTCTTGAGAGATGTCAATGTCATGAAGAAAATAAAGGCTGAGGAACTGGCCCAGATTAAAGAAGATTAAAAATACATGACAGCTGGAATCCCTGCATGATCTTAGATTGAATCCTGGACTAGAACCAAAAAAAGTTACAAAACTAAAGATTACTGGGACAGTTGGCAAACTCTATGAATTGTAGATTAAATAAGAATATTGTATCCAGTTTACATTTTCTAACTTTGACAATTATGCTGTGGTTATGTATGCTAACAGATTTTTACACGTGAATACTTATGTTTATGTGAAACATCTTCAATGTCTCATTAGCAGGCAGTGAGATCCTATTAGTTTTGTAAGGCCAAACATTATTGTGCTGAAAGTATTAAATGGACTACACCTCAGGGTCATATGAAATCCATATGCCTTTTCTTTCAGACAAAATCCTATTACAGTGCCAGCATTTCTAAGAAAACTGACACTTGAAGTCCTCACCTAACACTCAAGTTACTGTTCACAATGATAAGCCATTGCCAACTTCGCAAGGTGAGACTATGAGAGTTTAGATACATCTTGAAGCAAAGAAAAGTGATATAGGAGACTTAGAGACAGAACTTTCTCCTTTAGGTCCAGCTGAAATACGCAGAGACTGGTTGTGGGAACCTAACACTGACTTCCTCAAGATACTTCTTTCGGCTTCTGAGAGGGTTTTGCATGTTGGTTACTCCAAGAACCTGTCAGTAACATCTAGGTTTTCAGAAGGAAACTGAAACCCAAGGGTCATTTGAATCAGTTAAATGGGAAGACTTATATTACATATTGCAAACTGAAAGCAGGATGACACAGTTCAAGCTAGGGCTTTGGGAAAGCAGTTGAGGCTCATGAAATAATTTTATTATTTACAACGAAGCCCTAGCTTTATAGAATGATTCTGGTGGCTCAAGTGATACATTAGACTGTCCAGATTCAAATCCCAGCTTTGACTTCAAGTAGCATGGAACCTTGGGAAAGTTACTTTATCTCCCTGGACTTGTATCTCACATCTGGAAGATGGTGTATTAGCTTCCTACTAGTGCTGTAACAAATTACTGCAAACTGATTGGCTTAAAATAACACAAATTAATTTTCTTACAGTCTAGAGGTCAAAGGTCTGGAATCAGTTTCACTAGACTAAAAGCAAAATGTCAGCAGGTCTTCATTCCTTCTGGAATGCACGTTAAACTCCATCTCAGTGTCTGCTTCCCAAGAAACCCAATCTGAAAGAATAACTGAGACGTCCAAGTATCTCGGGCAGTTCAGACTTAAGAATTCTCTAGAGGATAATTCAAACTTTCCTTGCCTTTTATAGATTCTAGAGCTAGCTACATTTCTTGGCTCATGACCCCTTTCTCCATGTTTAAAGCCAGCAGCATAACATCTCTCCTCTTTGACCTCTGATTCCATCCTCACATTTTCTTTCTCTAACCCTGAGCCTCTTGCCGCCCTCTAATAAGCATCCTGTAATTACATTAGGCCCACCCAGATAATCCATGAAAATCTTTCTATCTCAATAGCCTTAATTACACCTGCAAAGTCCCTTTAACCGTATGCGGTAACATATCCACAGGTTCTAGAGATTAGTACCTAGACATCTTTGGTTGGGGGTAATATTTATCCTACTACAAATGGGTATGATAATTTTACATACCTCATAAGGTGGTTGTGAAAAATAAATGAGACAAAGCACATAAGACATGTGGTGTGTATAAAATGCTTTGTAAATGTCAGCTGTTGTTAATAAGACCAAGTTGTTTGTAAAAAATATTTTTCAAGGAAATAAGCCAATATAACACAGAATGCATACTGAAAAGTTTTAATTCAAATCAATAACTAGAGATTTCCTCCTATTTTCCTTATTCTGATGAATTAATGTACACAAATCATATTTAACATAAAGGGTTAAAATGTAAATCTTCATCGCCAGACATTTTCATTTTCTATTAAGTGAAATGCCAGTAAAAACCACATTCTTAATGCCTTTAATTGCCTAGATCAGTACATTAACCCTTCTTCCCCGAATGCCTCTTGTTTTACTTTGTTATTTTCTCTCTCAAAAACAGGAGATAGAGCATTTGGATCCCAGTCCAGCAAATTTCTTCAACTTTTATTAACTCGTGAGATTCTGGTTATGAAATAAAAATGAGTTTCTTTATACCATGATTTACTGAGAACCCTTCTTGATACAAGCAGTAGAAATACAACTGGAACTGTTTTTTCTTAAGCAGGAAGTGGTAGTGGTGGGAATTTACGGCTTCTGTAGCCAGGTTAAATACAGTGATGTGGCAACCAGGTTCAAGATCTTCCCCAAAATCACTCAGGGTCATCCCAGCTTCAGATCTCCTCGTGGGATTGCTGAGGCCTTATTGTGACCACATGATAATTCAACTGCACCTTCTGCCCACTTCTGCTTTCTTATTTTTCATCGCCTTTTACAGGTATTTACCTCTAAGAACACTCCCTAATGAAACTCCTGCACACTAAATGCCATCTCAGAATCTGCTTCCCAGGAAACCCAATCTAAAAGAATAATTGAGATGTCCAAGTATCTCAGGCAGATCAGACTCAATAATTCAAACATTGTAATCACATCTGTCTCCAGACCTCTCTGTCCTTCCCTAAATACTGATTATGATTTTGTTTGTGCTGATATAATTCTTATGTAGCTGTTTAGCACAAGGTGGTCCAAATGACCTATGGCAGCATCAGGCATACATCATTCACAAAGAGAGAAAAGCTTGACTTTCTCTTCTCCAGAGTTCCTGAAACTCCACCCCACCATGCAAAAAACTAATTGGTCTTCCTTGGGTTAAATGCCCACCACTGGACAAACGCTGAGTCCAGAGGATTGAAGTCATCTCAGTAGCCATCCTTAGGCAAGAAATGTAGGGCTACACAAATCATAGAAGGATATAGAGTGGGAACATTATGGTCCTGGAAAGAATAGGATACATGGCAGAGATAAAGGGAACAGAAATCCATTTTTCATTAACACCAGGAATAAAACTCATTAAGAATCTTGGCATAGTAACACATCTCCCTTTCATCAGCAATTTCATACATGCACCTTGAAGTAACTAGGAACATAATTTTGGGGGAAGGTAAGCTGAAATTTATTTTTATTATCATGACAGTCTACAACTACTGTATTATTCCATTTCAGAAATTTTTGACTATGAGTTTTATCCTACTATAGACAGCATAATATTGAGGTTTATAATAAAAATTATATTTGATTTGAAGTAAAAAGATCCAGAGCACATTCTCTCACTTACTGGCTATAATCTCAAGAAAGCAACCAAGCTTTTCTGAAACTTAGTTTCCTAAGTAAAATGTGGACCACTGGACAATCACTGGGGCAGTTATAAAGATAAAATAACATATACATGAAAATGTTATGCATAATGTAAAAAGATTATAGAAAAAAACCATTTCTCAGGTATGAAACTACATTTTAATAACCTGAAAATATTTTAAGTAATACATTCACTATCCATATATTTTCAAAGACGAGATTGATGTTATTGATTATGGTAATATGAAGGTTACCTCAGATTCCTACCACTTTCAACCTGCTCACAATGTAAATTCTGTTATCAATAACAAAGAATAGAAAAGCACATGTTATTATATATTCCGGTTAAACTTTTCAAATGTAGTACACGTAACTCTGTGAACAAATCTTCCCTCTAGGGCATTCCCTAGAAAGTCCTCAATTTAGCTAGCAGGCTTTGCAAGTATGCATTTTCTCTAACAATTCTTAATCAATCACCATCATCATCATGGTCATATCAATTGCTAAACATGTCCTGTGACTTTGTGATAGTCCAGGTATCAATCTAAAATCTAAAAAGATTTGTGCTTTACAATCCATAGTGGAAGACTAAACAAGGCAACGCTTTAAATAGAATTTTTTCAAATTCAGCTTTTCTTTATATCAACTTGGAAATAATTAGGCAAAAATTGGGCAAATATGTTTCATATCTAATATCAGTTTCTCACAATGCCAAATTAATTGACTAGAATACTGGTGATTAAACTCTATAGACTACTTGATTATTTCAGAGGAACATAATTTTTAATTTAAGCTTTCAAGAATAAATCTTATTCAGACTGCAAAATCAGAATTTTCTGAACTTGGGTCTACTTCTCCTGTCTCATTTTTTTCTCAACCAGATATGTTTAGGATTTCAATCACAAGCCTAAGGATATTGGACATTACTGCCTATTGGGAATGGTGAGTACTTCCTTATGTTCACCGCAGTCTAGTTTGCTACTAACAGCTTAGGAGACAATGAAAGCCAATGAGGGTGAAAGAAGATAAACTGTTAGCTAATGCATATAGGTTCAGTTTTCTTCATCTCCATGTCTAGTCAATGCCGTTTAACTAATACCTGTTACTCTTTCATCAAACTTTCTGCCTGCCTTTCTAAGAGTGGTGCACATTAAATTTTACTTAACCAGTGTTCTCAAAAGGGAAGTTAGTAACTTTCTGTAAAAGAAAGACTTTGCTCTTCATTGCAACTGATCTCTCTTTCTCTCACTGTAAAACTGATTGAGGTGCTTCAGGTTCTCAAGAAATTGCTACTCATACACTATGATTACTTTTATAAAGGGGGAAAAATCAGTAGAATGGAATGGTTGATTACTCAGG
>NW_012111253.1:2507000-2593768 GCF_000951035.1 Colobus angolensis palliatus
AAAGTATGAGAAAGGCTTGAAAATTTAAGTGAGATAAAGGAAGATGATCCAATAGGCAGGGAAGGATAACAGTGGGGATAAGTACAGAGGAAAAATCAGTAGAATGGAATGGTTGATTACTCAGGAAAAACATTCTTTCTTTTTTGAATTTTCTTCTCAAATTGTGGAGGGAAGGAAAGGGAGTGGGAAAACGTTCAACAAATAAGTTTATGTGAAAATGGGGACATTATTTCCTGGTATATGCAGATTCATGATCCCTTTGTCATTGCCTCCCCAGCAGAGTACAGGCTTCAGGAGGTAAAGGTGGAAAAGTATGAGAAAGGCTTGAAAATTTAAGTGAGATAAAGGAAGATGATCCAATAGGCAGGGAAGGATAACAGTGGGGATAAGTACAGAGGAAAAAACTGATGAGTTTCAAGAGCTTACGGAGAAGCAGTCATCTTTGTAGAGGAGTTTGAGAGTGGCAGAGATGAGGAGAGAAAGTGGATTTTTAAATATGTTTTATTTTTCTTTAGGTGTAAAGGCCTCACTTCTTTGATTACATGAAAAAAATAAGTACAGATATGAATAACTTTTTGTATCAGTCAAAAAACAGAAACCACTGCATTTCAACAGGGGGAATTTCATACCAGGAAATTTGTTACATGGATTATGGAAAAGTAGAGAATCCCAACACGGGGTGCAGAGGCAACATAACATAAAGATGAACAACTACAGGAAGTGGTTACCACCCTAGGGGTTAGAGGGAAACTGGGAGGTGGTGGTGTAACTTGAGTTCAGAAGCCAGGGCCATCTGGCAGAATCTAGAGCTACAGTGGTGATGGCCAGCAGGAGCTCATGCCACAGTGGGAGAGGCTGACTGGTGAAAGTTGGAGCCTCAGTGCAGATGCAGCCCCTTCATGGGTGCCACTTGAAGCAGAAAGCTCAGGGAAGAAACACTATGGCTTATCTCCTGCTCTCCATTCTCCAATTCAGCTAAACATACTAGAAGCCAGAGGGCCAAGGAGGCTGGCAATACAATTCTCTATGAAACACAGTAGAGCAAGGAAAGTGGGGAATAGACCTGAGAGCAAGAAGCAAATAATTGACACATGTTTTGATTGTCTAAGTGTGTTTCTTTGAATTCATCTCTGTGTAGAACAGAACCATGAGACCAACTTCTCTTGATGTGGGTTACCTATGCTCTAAGAGCCGTAGCATTCTAAAAAGTAACTTTCCTTGAATATTAAGAAGTGAAAAACACTACTACTTTGCTAATGATCATAATTACAGAAGCTTCCCAAGTAGTTCATAGTCAGCAATCAAAAGAGTACGTCTTTTTTTCCTTCTTTAGTTCCCTTTCACTCCTCCCATTTCTTTTTTTTCTTTTTTCTTTTTTTTACTTCCATGTAGCTATAACTGCTGTACAACCACCCTTCTGCAGTTAGTCAATATTGATCTCACAATGGGGTTACTATCCTACCCTCCTGTCTCTTTCATGTCTTGAAGAGTGGGTAGCAACAAGGGAAATGATGCTACATTTACCTTTTGGCATCTATCATATCTAACATATCTTTGTGCTGACCCTGTTTACTCACTTAGCATATAGGATCTCATGTTTGCCTGGAAACATGATTGCCATCTAAACATTTTGGTATATTTCTTGTATTTTGTTATGTTTTCATTTCCTATAGTTGTATGTGGAGTGACTTTGTGTAGAGTTTTTAGTGTAGGCATAGTAAAGCTTTTTTTTCTAGTATCTTGGTCAGAGAAGTATAACCAAATTTCTTGGGTTTCAAATCCCAACTCTACTATTTTCTAGTCATGTAAACTTAACCAAGGAACTAAACTGCTCTGGAACTCAGTTTCCTTATCTGTAAATATAATCATAATAATAGAATCTGCTTTACAGTGGTTGAGTTGTGAGGATCAAATGAATTGATGTGTGTGTTTACATGTGTGTCTGTATATTTAATACACACATATATGCAGTCATATCACTTAACTATGGGGGATTTGTTCTGAGAAATGTATCCTTAGGTGATTTTGTTGTTTTGTGAAAATCATAGAGTTTACTTACACAAACCTAGATGGTATAGTCTACTATACACCTAGGCTACATGGTATAGGCTATGGTTGCTAGGCTACAAACCTTACAGTTTGTTATTGTACTCAATACTGTAGGCAATTCTAACACGATGGTCAGTATTTGTGTATCTAACCACAGTTAACCATAGAAAATAAACAATAAAAATAAAGTATAAAAGACTAAAAATGGTACACCTGTATAAGGCACTTACCATAAGTAGAGCTTGGAGAACTAAAAGTTACTCTAGGTGAGTCAGTGAGTAGGTGGTGAATGGACAGGAAGGCCAAGAACATTTTTGTACACTCCTATAGATTTTATAAACACTGTATACTTAGGCTACACTAAATATATAAAAATTTTGTTTTTTCAATAATGAAATAAATTTAGCTTACTGTAACTTTTTAGTTTATAAACTTTTGCTTTTTTAATTTCTTGACTCTTTTGTAATAACCCTAAGCTTAAAACAAAAAAATTTACAGCTGTACAAAATTGTTTTTAATATCCATATTCTAGAAGCTTTATTCTGTTTTTAAAATTTTTATTTTTATTTTTTACCTTTAAAACATTTTTGTTAAACGCTAAGACACAAACATACACATTAGCCTAGACCCACACAAAGTCAGGATCATTAGTATCACTATCTTCCACCTCCACATCTTGTCCCACTGGACAGTCTTCAAGGACACTAACATGCATGGAGCTGTCATCTATGACAGCAATGCATTCTTCTGGAATACCTTCTGAAGGACCTGCCTGAGATTCTTTTAAAGTTAACTTTTTTTTAATAAGTAGGAGTATAATCTAAAATAATGATTAAAAGTATAGTCTAGTAAATAAATGAACCAATAACATGGTCATCTATTTTTACTATCAAGTACTATGTAATGTACATAATCGTATGTGCTATACTTGTTACAACTGGCAGCTCAGTAGGTTTGTTTACACCAGCATTATTACCACAAACACATGAGTAATGTGTTATGCTACAATGTCACTAGACAGTAGAAATTTTTCAGCACACACACACACACACAAATATATATATATATATATACACACACATAGATAGATAGATAGATAGATAGATAGATAGATAGATAGATAGATAGATAGATAGATAGACAGAAAGAGAGAGAGAGAGATGGAGTCCCGCTCTGTCGCCCAGGCTGGAGTGCAATGACGCAATCTCGGCTCACTGCAACGACTCCCAGGTTCAAGTGATTCTCCTCCCTTAGCCTCCTGAGTAGCTGGGACTACAGGCACCCGCCACCATGCCCAGCTAATTTTTGTATTTTTAGTAAAGATGGGGTTTCACCATGTTGGCCAGGTTGGTCCCAAACTCCTGACCTCAAGTGATCCGCCCCCCTCAGCCTCTCAAAGTGCTGGGATTACAGGTGTGAGCCACTGTGCCTGGCCAACACCTTTATAATCTTATGGGACCACTGTCATACATGTGGTTCACCATTGGCCAAAACATCTGTATTTATATATGTATGTTTCAAATTATATATATAAATATATATATAATGTCTATATATGAACATACACACACACACATATATAGAGACATATATAGCACATAAAATCGGCACATAGTAAGCGTCTTGTAAATATCAACCATTACAGTTGTTACTACTTTTCTCAACAAGGCTATAAATGCTGTTCCAGCCTTTCAAAATCACACCTGTTTAATGTTTTACCCAGCACCAAGTCATGTTTACTTGAGTGACTTAAAAATTGCAAGCAAATAGCTGATTAGTTAAAAAGTTATTTCACTGTGTAAAATACATCCCTTAAAATGCAGTTATTTATCTCTTAGTTGTAGAAATTGGTTTCATTTTCCACTATGTTTAATTGTGACTGGATCATTATAGACCCTTTTTTTTTTGTAGTTGTTGAGGTTTAAAGATTTAAGTTTGTTATGGATGCAAGCTTTTCAGTTGACCAATGATTATTAGCCAATTTCTGATAAAAGAAAAGGAAACCGATTGCCCCAGGGCTGCTGTTTTCATTTCCTCATTGGAAGAAGAAGCATAGTATAGAAGAAAGGCAAACACAACACATTCAACATCTGCCACCATGGGGAACTGGGCTGTGAATGAGGGGCTCTCCATTTTTGTCATTGTAAGTACCAACAAGAGATTAAGTTATAAATGTTCTGACTTCTTCGGGTTATCTTGGAACTAAAATAGACCAAAGCTTTTTTGTTCATTTGAGAAATTGTGTTGAAACTGATTTACTATGTGAACATATATCTATCTGTAAACAGACTGAGTCCATTCTTCCAAATTCCTTAATGGAAAGAACATATCTGTGGGCTCACTTCTAGCTTACTTCTGAATTCCTAGGAGGCCTAACTTAGCCGGCATTTTGCAGGAGTAGAAAATATTCATGCTAATGATCTCTGATTCTGAGTTGTTTAGTAATGTCTACTGAGACGCACAATATCTATGTGTTTATACTACCTTTAAAATGACCGATTGAAATTTTATACCATTTTCTAAACTAAAAATGTAAGATTGACTCATGTATCGGAAGTTGGCCTTTATTTCAGTAATTACACTAAATATAATAAAATTTATCAAACTTCTTTTAAAAAACAAGTAACTTCTTTTCTCAGAGATGTAAACTTGAGTTATTTACAAGATTTATAAAAATTCAAAAGAACAGAATTGAAATAAGTCTAGATTCACAGATATGTAGTATGTATATTATATATAATTGTATATATATAAATCAATATAATCTATCTTGAGAAACTATGTAAGTAAAGATATAGCTAATTTACAAATGGATGCAATGATTTCTGTACTTTTTAAAATAAAGAAAATCAACTATTCTCCTAAAATGGTGTTATCGGCAAAGCAATAACGGACAAATTGGGTAGATAGAAATGTGTTTTTTTTTTTTTTTGAGACCGAGTCTCGCTCTGTCACCCAGGCTGGAGTGCAGTGGTGCAATCTCGGCTCACTGCAAGCTCTGCCTCCCGGGTTCACGCCATTCTCCTGCCTCAGCCTCCCAAGTAGCTGGGACTACAGGTGCCCGCCACCACCCCTGGCTAAGTTTTTTGTATTTTTGGTAGAGACGGGGTTTCACTGTGTTAACCAGGATGGTCTCGATCTCCTAACCTTAGGATCCGCCTGCCTCGGCCTTCCAAAGTGCTGGGATTACAGGCATGAGCCACTGTGCCTGGCCCAGAAATGAGATTTTTAAATAGCCTTTCTAAATAACCAATAGAAGCATTACACAGATGTTAAAAAGAACAATTATGAATGGAATAAGAATGGAACTTTTGTAAAAATTTATCATGAAGAATAATGAGTCTTTGAGTTTTAAATATAGAAAGAAATTAGTGGCACAAATAAAATAAAAACAACAAATATTTGTCATAAAAATTTTTTATGCCAAACCAACATTTTACTGCAATAGATAATTCTTCTGAGCATTCGAAGTTGTAAACTTAACTTCTTATCACCATTTTTAAGAGCAAATAATTTCTATAGAAAGTAAGTTCAAATTATACTTTCAGCTCTCACCACAATTTTTCCCAGGAAATGATCTCCTTCTAAATTATATACTCATGCACTTGAAAGTGAAAACACAGCTTGGAAAGTCAGAGTAAAGAAAGAATGACAAGATCAGGGAATTGGAAAGTTGCTTTAGCACCTTTTTCTTTGTAAAGAGAGAATATTATCAAGTGTCTATGGCATTTAATAGCTTCAAAGCATAGTTGAGAAAAGATCACTATGGAGCTGAAGATAGAGAATTGGATAGGGTCACCACTTGATCCAGTCAGTGCTTAGGATAAAACGAACTGTCATGATCTAGAAAGCTGTTTTTGTTGTAAATTCCATGCCCCTCACTATGCTCAATATTCTCTCCTTAAAGCATTAAGTAAAACTAATCAAGGAAAATGGAAGGCTTGGAATTTTAGCTGATGAGAATTCACTAACTGGATTATTGTGTGGTAGAGGGAGGTGATTAGCACCTGTGAAAACAGAACGCAGTGTCATACTGGTGGAGGGAAAGCAATAGTAATATGTTCCCTTCTTTTCTCATTTTAAGTAAGTGGCCTGCTATCAGCTACCTATCTAAGGTTAAGCAAAACAGAGGAGGAAAAAAAGGGAGGGGGAATGTAACACTAATAATTTGGTATACCGGCCAAATCATAAAACAATCATGGAGAATAACACAGGGTGGAGAGATTTTGATTATAGACAAGTGTAGTGACACCGTTGAGGAAACAGCTGGCTCCAAGCTGGTTACATCCAGCTTTGTCACTACCTTTGTCAAAGTTGCACTTGGGGAAGTCCTGACCCTTATCTGGCTCCAGTCTTGTGTGGAATCTACTGTTGAAATGCGAAAACTTCATGCAATTTTTTTCTGCTTGTGCAGCTGGTTTGGCTGGGGTTGAACGTCTTCCTCTTTGTCTGGTATTACCGGGTTTATGATGTTCCAGTTAAATTCTTTTACACAAGAAAACTTCTTGGGGTAAGTATAAATTCCATCCCATGCAATATTGGCCGGTTCACATTTCTCATCAGACATTCTTGTTCATTTTCCTGTTAGCATTTTAAGTAAATATTCTGGCCAACCAACAGTACCATCAGCCTCACTCCCTCCATTGCAACTTCCTGGGCAAGAATCACTTAAAGCCTTCCAGTCTGGGACCAACAAAAGTGGGGCAGAGAGGCCCAGTGGCATCCCTCCCCAACCAAGAACCATGTGCCATTGTTTAGCTTAAAGGAGAAATCTAATACTAACTCTGAAATGGAAGGCCAGGTTGGAGCAATCCATCCAGGAGTGACACATGTGGGACAAGTGGGACTTTCCATATTTTCTAAGTCATGTAATTCCTACTACATTTTTGCATGAAGAGCTCTGCTCCTAATCACATGTTATGAAATGATCTTCAGAAAATCAACCTTTCTCTATATATGGAGACTCGAGGAACTTGCTCAAGGGCCACATCTGTTGACTAGGCCAGTAGAGTGAAGGCCCTTCAGTTTCCTCTGAAATGGAAGGCCAGGTTGGAGCAATCCATCCAGGAGTGACACATGTGGGACAAGTGGGACTTTCCATATTTTCTAAGTCATGTAATTCCTACTACATTTTTGCATGAAGAGCTCTGCTCCTAATCACATGTTATGAAATGATCTTCAGAAAATCAACCTTTCTCTATATATGGAGACTCGAGGAACTTGCTCAAGGGCCACATCTGTTGACTAGGCCAGTAGAGTGAAGGCCCTTCAGTTTCCTCTGAAATGGAAGGCCAGGTTGGAGCAATCCATCCAGGAGTGACACATGTGGGACAAGTGGGACTTTCCATATTTTCTAAGTCATGTAATTCCTACTACATTTTTGCATGAAGAGCTCTGCTCCTAATCACATGTTATGAAATGATCTTCAGAAAATCAACCTTTCTCTACATATGGAGACTCGAGGAACTTGCTCAAGGGCCACATCTGTTGACTAGGCCAGTAGAGTGAAGGCCCTTCAGTTTCCTTGGGTCCTTTAATATTCTGAGTTCCCTTGAACTGTCAGGCCTCTTGCCTCCAGAAAACATTTGTTACATCATGCTGAAACTATTAATTGCTTAATATTAATTATTATATGTATTATAAATCATATATAAATAATTTTAGCATGTAATTATGCTAGATTATTATAATTGTTGTTAGCTTATTCACATTGATGCTTTCTCCCTCCAAAATATGCAACTTCTTTAGACATTACAAAGATAATAATTATAATGCCAAAGCATTATAACATACCAGTTTAAGATACTGTTAAGATCAATCTAAGTGCTAAGAAAATATTTAAAATCTTTAAAAGTCTTGATACTTAACTCTAGTTAATGATATGCACCTTAAGTGTTAAGGGGAAAGTGAACTGATGTCTCTTACTTTGAAATGCATCAAAAATTAGATGAGTTGATGGATGGATACAGGAATGGATAGATAGATATGTGATAAAGCAAGCATAAAAGGTATAATCTGGGAGATAAATAAACAGGTATTTATTGTACGTTTCTTTCAACTTCTCTTTATGTTTGAACATTTTGATAATAAAATGTTGAATTAGGGCAAAAGGTCAATTTCAGATGAAAACAAATGGTCCTAGCTAGCCCTAAAGGAAAACCATTGGCTCTGAAGGACCTTCCTGTCCAGATCACTTGGTGTCTCTGGTGTGTGGCCTCATGGTGAGAACCTTGGGGAAGTGGGGGCAGGGCACATTCTGTGCTCAAAAAAGTCACTCTGCTCCCTTTCCCGCCTCTTCTAGTCAGCACTGGCACTGGCCAGGGCCCCTGCAGCCTGCCTGAATTTCAACTGCATGCTGATTCTCTTGCCGGTCTGTCGAAATCTGCTGTCCTTCCTCAGGGGTTCCAGTGCGGTAAGAGAAAATGTTTTACTAAGTTCCTCTAATTTTCAAAGGCCATCAAGCAAAATGCCCTTTTTAAGGTAAAAACAAATGAATGGTTTGTGAGGATTCCAGCTTCTGTAGAATATTCATGAGCCAAGCCATTATCTAGTGTATTTCTGTACTATTTGTGGATGGAGCTCCCTAAGACAACCATTTGGAAAACAAATTTTGAAAAAACACACAAAACCACCTATACCTCAACAATAGCAATGAAGTAGCACACATGTACACATCTACACACACACACATATATATGTTAGATATGCATATATACAGAGCTTTAGGAAGTTAACATGTGATATTTGGGAGGTAATCTTTCAGTGTCATTCAAAAAAATGTAAGTCAGAGGAAATATCCTCTGTGGATAATATCCCAAGGAGATGGAGTCAATGGACAGGGTCACACTACAATGAATGTGACCAAGAAGTGTTGGCTTCATGAAACTGTGGAGCATAGAGCTTTCTAAATGTCCACAATTCCTTTGACTCTTACTTCAACAATTTAGTAAGCCACTAAATGTACTGTGCTAGAAGGGGGAAAAATAAGTAGGAAGAATCTCTGTAACCCATAAAATGGTATACAAATTTTTATTAGTATTATTATACAAAGATGACAAACAAGGAACTTAAAATCTACAAGTGTACTCAAATAAATATTATACAAAGCAAAATATGATGGGTCCCACAATGCTTTACAAATAAAATACTATGGGGAAGCAAGAGAGAAGTTGTATTAGGTGGGCCAGGGAATGAAGAAGGACATTTTAGAGAAGGTGACATTAGAGATGAGCATATAAAAATAAGTAAGTTTCTAAGAGGTGTAAATGAGAGACAAAGGCATTCTATGTGGAGAGGATGACATGGACAGAAGCATAGGAAATAGTGAGGAAATAGTATTCTTGAAGGCCAAGAATTGGCACAGCCTTGGCTTCTCTTTGTATTATTATTATAACTATTTTTTTGCCACCTGTGATCACACCAAAGAAGGCAGCTGGGAAAAAGTAGGGATTGGTGTCCTGGTGGGACCAATTCCATGGTTCATTAATGACTAGTAGCTTCTGTGTTTTTTTAAAAAATAAAAGGTATAGTAAGCTTTTTGAAAAAAAAATACTTATTAAGTAGAGATCATTTATGGAGGAGAGCAGAAAGTAAACTACTTTTGTGGGAATGTAGGGATTGTACAGGGCAGATGCCTGACATAAGCCTGGAGAAAAGAGGTAGGATTTTGCTGGTAAACTAGAACTGCATATGTATAGTTGAGGAGTTCATGCTTAATTTGGCAATTACAGAATATTTGAAGGAGTCTGTGAAATAAACTGTAATAACAAGCATAACTTGCCTTGAACTCTGCCTCGTTTTTCCTAGTTATACTAAATTCATGGTGATCCAGAGAATATTTTTTTCTTTGAGAACATATAACATTTAATTTACTAATATAGAACTAGAGGCTACAATTTAGCTTTTATTTTATGATTTAACTATTCACAAAATACCATTTCATCTTAAACCAACTGCCAAAAATTGGGCTCTCACAAATCTAAACTAAAAGTTGGCAGAAATAACTGTAACACCTTCGCTCCCTCAGAAAAAAAAAGAAGAATTGCTGATAACCAATTTAAGATGTTCCAGAAAGAGTTGTGATATCTTACTCTGAAAAATTCTGTGATGACGTTCCTTTCCTTAAGCCATAAATTCTATGCCACACAATGTTGTCTTGCAAACTGACAGCTAACCAAAACCAAAAACTAACAACAGTACTTGGTAGTAGACATTGATTACAAGGATTTCCAAAAAATCTTCTAAATATAAGAAATCACAGAGGTAAAATTACACTCAATTGAAAGTTTTATTAATGAGCCACCTATTGTAAAGTATAATTTTTAATATATCGTACTTGCCCAGTGAACATTTGCTAAATGAAGCCCCTGTACTACAGCTTATTTTTGAGTTGGGTTCTCTATCACCCAGGCTGGAGTGCAGTGGTACAATCACAGCTCACTGCAGCCTGGAACTCCTGGGTTCAAGTGATCCTCCCTCCTTGACTTCCATACATATGGGGATTACAGGCATGAGTCACCTGCCTGGCGAGTTCCTTGTTTCTAAGGAGACACAATTCATTTTTATTCTCCCTACCCCCATTAGAATAGTTTCTATTTAGAGGAAGTAAAGCCTGAGAAACAGGCAACTTCTCACCAAGATGACCTGTTAAGAAATCTTGGTTACTCCACAAGTCCAAATTGCACTGCTGTTGAGCGCCATGTCCCATGAGCAGCACATGTTGTAATGCCAGCTTTTATGCCTCCTGTGACCCACGAGGGAAGATCTGCATGAGAGTCTCTAAAGACAGGGATGAAATGAGACTGCCCTTCAAATTGTAGAGAAGCTTGGCCGTATAGCTAGATAGATCTTTATATAAAAAGAATATGTTTTAAAACTATCACCAAGCAACATTCTTTTATAGATCAAGCACGTACTTTCTTCTGGGATTCCTAACCTGAAATGTGAACTTTTCAAATAAAACTTCTTCTCTGATCGGGATTAAAATGAGTGAGTGTGCTGTGACTAATGTCGGAAATAATATAGCTGCCACTCATTGAAACTCAATGGAATTCACCTCATGAAATCTGCACATCAAACCAGTAAAGTGGGAACAAAATTAAATGGAAGTGTTGGCATTCGAACCCAGGTCATTGTGTCCCCAGAGCCCATTCACTTTAAATCTTGCTGCCGAAACTTCTTGAAATTGTGCTGTTGCAGTATTATGATCTTAGAAAGCCATTATACATATGAGTATTTGAGCATGCCAAGTAACCTAGACTAGAAATGACAAAGATGTTATAAATACAAGGACTTGATCGTAGGACACTATATAAGCAAAAGAGCCACAAACTTGCATTCAGTTTCTAGAGGTCTCAATCATCGAACCTTTGCTTTGTAATCTTTCCGGTTACCTAGAGAAAGAAAGCCCCAGGGTTGCCCACCCCACCACTCCAGGAAAGGTAGCGGTAAAAGCTATCAGATTGCTTTGTTGAGAAAAATGGAGAAAGGAAGGGTGAAACTCAGCATACAAAAATCTCTGAGGAAGCCTTAATAACCCCCAACTTGCCAGGCAGAAACTAATTTCTATCTGGATGGCAGTCCTAGTCTTAAGATCAGAGAGAAACAGGAAGGTGAGAGGGTGAAGTTTTATCTGTTACCTTATATAGTCTGGAAGTCAGAGGTACTCAGTGTGCCTCTATCTCTAATCATGTGGTCTAGCACTGGTCTCTTGGGCTTTCTGTCTCATGGTTTTTTTTCTTTTAGTTGAAAAACAGGTCAACTAACATAAATGTAAGAAGGCACATGTTGGTCTAAAAGTATATTAAATTGTTTAAGTCTGTCAATTAGTGAGTTGTCAGTCAATAAATATTGGTTGAGTGCCATCTATGTGCTAAGCACTGGGGACATGTGGTGAGTAAAGAGTAAGGTATAGATAGGCCATGAGCTTAAGGAACTTAGAGTGTTACAGAAGAGGCAGAGAATAAACATGGAATTTCCAAATTATAAACAGTGCTATGCAAATAAGGTAGTGTTATTCACATTTATCACATATTCTACTGCCAGCAGGTGTGGATATTACTGTCAACTATTTGCCTGAGTTCTGTAGATTCAAAGCTGGATTTTGAAATTTCTCCCAATTGCATATAAATATCTAAATCAGACACATTAATGGTGCGTGTGGTGAGATCAAGTGTACAAAAAATAGAGCTTTTGAGTTTCTGTAACGTGTTACACCCCATAAAATATGTACTTCCTTTTAGTTCCACTTCCCATTTTCTTTCTTTCTTTTTTTTTTTTTTGAGACGGAGTCTCGCTCTGTTGCCCAGGCTGGAGTGCAGTGGCCAGATCTCAACTGACTGCAAGCTCCGCCTCCCGGGTTCACGCCATTCTCCTGCCTCAGCCTCCCATGTAGTTGGGACTACAGGCGCCGGCCACCGGGCCCAGCTAATTTTTGTATTTTTTAGTAGAGACGGGGTTTCACCGTGTTAGCCAGGATGGTCTCGATCTCCTGACCTCGTGATCCGCCCGTCTCGGCCTCCCAAAGTGCTGGGATTGCAGGCTTGAGCCACCGCGCCCGGCCCCACTTCCCATTTTCTTGAAATATTTTTTTCTTACTCAGTTTCAATAGAGCATAGAAATCTGCTGAAGTGACTCAGTAATCTCCCTTGCATTAGAATCGTAGTTTATTGAAATCGGGCAAGGCTTCAGGTGACAGTAATGGAGAAACTTCCCTTTAGAAGTCAATGGCAGAAAGTAAAGTAAGTTAGTAAGGAAGCTATGGGGCATGATGGCAACCTGGATAATTGGGAAGTGGCTGGCAATAATTTAGAAGTAACTCAAAGCATATAAATGCAATCTGCATGATGACGGGGAACAAAAAATTATGGGCAGTCACAGACAGTGAAGTCCTTCCTTCCTATGCCACCAACTGGGTGTCTCGCCTCCTTTTTTAAGGAAGTGGTGAGGAGATGATATTCTTAAAAGCTCAGCATCAGCATGACTTGTGGCTTCTTTTTGGATTTGTTTGCCATTCCTGACCACACCAAAGACGGTAGGTGGGAAAAATTAAGGATTTGTGCCCTGATGGTTGGACCCACTCCACTGATCCATTAGTGACTAGTAATCTCACTTTTTCCTTTCAATATAATGTATGCATTTTACATTAACTGGCTTTTTAAAAATTACCTATTAAGATGAAACAGAGTATCATTGAATGAACAATGTATTTCCCAATCACATCTCTCCACTGTTCTGGCTTTCAGTTAATTTTTCTCTAGGGATCTACAGTTAAATCTATCAGAGGGCATCAGCATATATTATTTTCCATTTTTTATGATCCATGGTGATGATGATGATGATGATAAGGATAGGAATATGCAGACAGTGTATGTTCCACAACAAAACCATATTCTTTTGCTTTAAATTCAGCATGCAGGAGCCAGCGAATTTTCCACAAAAATTTCAAAAGGATTTGTCAACAAATAGAAGAGAATAGTGTGTGACAAATATAGATATGGGGGTAAATATGTCTCTATAAGTTTAGTATAATCATCTCCAGTTCCAGGGCAATGAAAATGTACTTCATTTATCCAGCCAAATAATGATTAAAATATTTTATAAAGTACACGACATACTGTTCTTCACACAGGAAGCTTACCTGCTAGCTGGGGAGTGCAGCCATTCTAACTGAAAACTTAAATAATGATACTAAATAACGTCAAATATTTATTAAATACCTGTCAATGAATATATGCAGTAGGGATTTGAGGGACTAGCTATGATAATTATACAGGGGAGGAAACTGGAGACTGAGTACATTGTTCAATGTCACACGGCTAGGTGGGAGGACTGGGACCCAACACAGGTATATCTGAAGACAAAACTTGCTCTGAAATGTAATTCTGTACTGCTTTCCAACCCTACTAATTGTCATTCTCTGGTTCTTTGGACTCCAACCTAGTTTCACCACTCCTGTAAGGACTGTATCAATCATCTACTGTGTAACAAACTACCACAATAACTTAAAACAACCCCTGTTTATTAGTTTACAGTTCCGTAGGTCACAAGTCCAGCACCCAGTGGTTGGATTCTCTGCTCAGAGTATTACAAGACTGAAATCAAGGTGTTTTCTGGGCTGAATTCCCACCTGGAAACGCAGAGTAAAAACCCTCTTCCAAGCTCATTCTTGTTGGCAGAATTCAGTTCATTACAGATGTAGCACTAAAGGTCCCTGTTTCCTTGCTGGTGATCATCTAGGGGCCACTCAGATCCTAGATGCTCCTGCATTCCCTGCCACATGCCCTCCTCCACCTTCCAGGTAGCAGCAGTGCTTCAAATCTCTAACTTTCTCCATCTCTGACTTCTAAACCCAGATTTAAAGAGTTCATGTGATTGGGTTTGTCAGCCCAGATAATCTCCCTATTAAAGTCAACTTGGGACATTACCTCTGCAGAATCCCTTTTGCCATACAATGTAACAAAATCATGGAGTGATGTCTCATCATTTTCACAGGTCCAAACTCAAGGTGAGGAGATTATATAAGTCATTGGGGGTCATTCTAGAATTCTGTCTACCACAAGGACTCTAAGAAAGTATAGAGGAAATTAAGTTGAAATTTGAGGAGAAAAAAAAAAGCAAGAAAGCAAGCAAGAAAGAAAGAAGGAGAAAAAAGAAAGAAAGAAAGAAAGAAGAAAGAAGGAAGGAAGGAAGGAAGGAAGGAAGGAAGGAAGGAAGGAAGGAAGGAAGGAAGGAAGGAAGGAAGGAAGGAAAAGAAAGAAAGACTATAGAGGATCATGGCAATTGGGAAACAGGAAAAAGTTATTTCCTCAAAATTTTAAGGAATAAAAAGTAGAAAATAACTTTCAGCACTTGAAAAGAACACAAAAGACAAGGCGGCTATATAAGAAAACAAAAATGGTCAGCTTTTCACCAACACATCAGTAAAATGTATTTACAAATAAATTTTTATTTCACAAACATTAAGTTTGAAAATTTTTATTTTACAAATTTTTATTTCAAATAGGAAACCATTGTTTTGAGAGTCTGAGTCGTTGCTCAGCTCCACTGGTGAACATTTAATTATAACTGATGTCATTGGTGCTCCACCATATTCCTTAAGCATTGGCACTTGCAATCCATGCGACAACTGCCCTTTGCAAGCATCATTCACTCTCTGCCTGGGGATTTTCTTTTAGCTTTCTCCTGGGGCAAGCCTGAAATCCCAGGGGATTGATGTCCTGAGAGCATCCCTCAGAGCAGCCCTCAGCCAATCATGGATGGCAGTTGGTGGCTGAGCACCCAAGCTTCTTAACCCATTGGGTAAAAACCAAAGGACAAAACAAACAAACAAAATAAATAAATAAATAAACCTGTGGGATAAGTGCTATACAGTCTCCCAGAATTCCCTGGTGTGATTGAGCCCAATGATATGATATGATCATGGTAGCTGATATGATAATACACTCTTCATTAATTTCCTTCCCAGTCTCATTTCTACCCTCGTTTTCTATGATCACCTTCTGAATAGAATACTTACACTTAAATTCTCATCACAGGCTTTTATGCACTTAGAATAATAGTGACTATATTCCTGCATTTGGTTTGGTAGAAAAGGGCATTAACCTTTTATAAGACAAATAGACTTGGATCCCAGCCAATGTGCAATTTTAGCTTTAGTTTTCTTACCAGTAGAATGAGGACATTAAGACTTACCTTGTTGCATTAAATGAGTAATGATTATGGGTAAACTACCTAGTTCACAGAAGGAATTCAATAAAGCATAATTTTTTTTATTTTTCCTTTTTCTGGAATCCTCAGTGTCTTCCTTACTACTATTTCTGTAATTCCAAAAATCTGATCTCATGGTTTAAACTTCCTGCCCTCCCTCGTTATGGCTAACTGAGAGATAGATGGTGGAGTAAGCACAATTTTCTATGCAATTATATTTTCTACAAAATCAGAGTATTTTATTAAAAACAAGTAAGCCAAATATTAAACACCCCTATATTTAAATAGAACAAAACATTTAGAACCAAATATTTTAAATACATAAATTTCCTTTGGTACTTCACCCTGTTGTTCTTAAAGTTCCCTGAATCTCTGTGACAGTGCATTTAGACTACGGAACAAAGAAACCAGAGCAAGACATTGGCCAGTTTTCACGAAAGCAAAGCTCTAATTCAACCATAAATCAGTTTTTTTTTCTTTCTTTGAACATTGGCATGAATTGAGATTCAAATTCACATTTTCTAACATGTAGGTTTGTCAAATACACTAAAATACTGAGTACAATGGTATACTTTATGCGAAAGAAAATCATGTAAAGTATGAAATATCAGAATGTTGATATAAACTCTAGTATCAGGTGGCCTGAGTTTAAATCCCAGCTCTGCAACTTATTAGCTGTGTGACCTAAGGCCAGGTAAATTCTCTATCCCTTTGTTTTCTCATCTGTTATGTAGTAATAATAATGGTACCTCCCTTGTACCATTATTGTAATCTAAGAATTAAAGAGTTAATTTGATTCTTATATTAAAGATTAAATTAAATTAAATATTCCATCAATTACATTAAAGATTAATGTAAGAATTAAATTAGTCAATGTATGTAAAACAGTTGCAGAAGCTCTTGGTAAATGTTAGCTATTGCTGTTTTGGCTATTAGTATTTGGTCAATGATCTTTCTTGTGATGTTGTTCACCTACATGGGCAGGTGTACCCTTCTTTCTCCTCTCATAGTGTGTATGTCCTAGAACAGTGTTGTTTGAAAACTATTCATTTGTTATAGAACTGTTCACTTGTCTGTGTCCCCACTTGACTATCAGGTATGTGAAGACAGTTCTGTCCTTTATTAATTTCTACATCCTTTGTTTAATGAGTAAATTAATCAGAACTAGAAACTATGTAGCTAGATATGTTTTCTGTCCAAGTTTATATTTTCATACAGTTAAGCAATGGATTCCAGAGGAGACTTTATGTCACCAGTATGAGAACAGAAAACATACTAGTTAAGCCAGCCATGTCACTTACTGGCTGTTTGACCTGAGGAAGATGACTGCATCTCTCTGAGCCTCAGTTTCCTCATTTATCAAATAGATATAATGATATAGTTTGTAGGGTGGTCATGAAAATTAAATGAGATAATATGTATCAAACGTTTGACATACAGCAAGCTTTCTTGTTAACAATTGCTATTCCATTCTTTCTCCCTTAATCCAAAGTGCTGCTCAACAAGAGTTCGAAGACAACTGGACAGGAATCTCACCTTTCATAAAATGGTGGCATGGATGATTGCACTTCACTCTGGTAAGTTTATTAAAGAAAACTTGGAACCAGAGAGTTCCCTCTATTCATAGATACCTTTTTATATAAGAGATCAATCAGTTTTTATAGTTAGATTAAGTGGTGGTTGGATATGTTGTATTTTTTTTAATGAGTTGTGCTCAAAAGTATTTACCACACTTTCTGCCACTTCAATATTAGGATTTATTCCTTTAGGTTTTAAAGCACTTTTATTTCAGGATTTTCCTATAAAAATGAAAATATGCCATCAGAAAAGTCAATCCTAGTGTCCTCACCCTTTCCTATTCTTTTTAGTGTCAAAAATGTTAATTCACATATGAAAACGTATTTATTCTAAAAAATGTTCTTGGTTGCACATGTGAATTTGTGGGCTTTTTGCAGTAAAATTACATGAGCCACAGCCCATAAAATGAGAATCCCTCAAGACTGTCATTATCAGCTAAATACCTTCATTATTATTATTACTATTGTTATTGTTATTACATGTATCCATACAATGGATATATATGTGTGTATATAGATATTATACATTATTATTAAAATTATTAGGGTGGTAGTGTCAGTGCAAGAAGGACTGTATCTGGGACCCTTATCTAATTCCACTAATTCACTCAACAAATGATTCATGTGCCAGAGAATAGATAAGAACAGTGATAAAGCAGACTTGTACTCTGCCCTTAAAGAGTCTATTCCTAGCCTGAGTAAAATAGGCTTCGGTTACAGGCATTCAACTGAGCTTCTCTTCTACTAGTACATCTGGCAGGCTTTTTGAGCAGTGGCAAATAAATAGTTCAAAAGAAATATATGATAAAACCTTGTTAGAAACTGGCATAGTGTACGGATTAAGAGCACATATTTGCGTGCCAAATGTACTGGATTTGATTCTTAACTCTGCTGCTTCCTAGCTTGATGACCTTGAGCAAGGTTTCAAAGCAGTCTATGTCCCAGTTTCCTCATCTGCAAGATGAGCCGATATTATTAGTACCTACATCACTGGGTCAATGTAAGGATTAAGTCATTGTGAAGTACTTATAACAGTACTTGGCATCTAGTAAGCCCTATGTAAGTGTTTATTAATAAAGAAAGCAATTTTTAAGAGAGAGAGATTCATACCTTATGGCCATAGGTTTGTATCAATTCAGTCAAATTTGTCATCTCTCTCTGGAGGTAATTTCAGAGTCAGGTTAATGGGCCAGCAGTTAGGCATTCATTACATGAGGGTTTTCTTGTTTGAGCCCAAATATATTACGGAGAGAGATAATGAGAGCATATCTAAACACCTTCAGAAACTAAGGCTATTGTGTAGAATCTTATAAATTGTTTGGGTCTTTAGGAGCATATAGCTCAACATCTTCATCTTACAAATTAGGAAACCAAGACTAGAGAGTTAAGTCATTTTCCCACAATTACACAACTAGAAAGGAGCTAGAATTGCCTTGTCTCCTTGGTTCTGGAGACCCAGTTCTTGTTTACAAGTGTCCTGGGCCTCCCTTTGTCTCCCTGTGGCTTATCATAGAGTTAGAGGCTGTCCCAGAAACCCAGCTTTCAATAAATTTGTGCATACCCTTCACTCTCTTTATTTCTCTTCTCTGCCCTTTTCAGCGATTCACACCATTGCACATCTATTTAATGTGGAATGGTGTGTGAATGCCCGAGTCGGCAATTCTGATCCTTATTCAGTAGCACTCTCTGAACTTGGAGACAGGCAAAATGAAAGTTATCTCAATTTTGCTCGAGATAGAATCAAGGTAAGCCTCTCATTATCTGATTCAGGTATTCTCTAGGCCATTACAATTGAGCACTAGATTTCAGTGAGTGAAGACCTCTACTTTGCCAGAAAAAAAAAAAAAAAAAACAAAGTTGGCTAACCATCAGAGGGACAAGTCTGTAGGTTACAATAATGGGAGTATAGAAAAAAATGTCTCCCACACTCCTCACCCCATGTGTGGAGGTCTCTAGATGTTTTCAAGTCTTTACGCTCATCCATGAGAATGTGTGCATGTGAATCCTGGAGTAACTCAGGCTTACCTGTGACTATGCCCACCAAAGAAAGCTGAGAACACATGCCTAGTCGAACAAGGTTTCGTTTATTACTTGCTACAGCAAAAGAAATCTCACACCTTGAGGAACTCTGGGCATCTCAAAGGGATGTAAAGTGGATTTAGGATTTAGGATACTGTTAGATGGCTTGGGGGAGGATTTAAGAATGCAAGGATTTTCTCTGGATCAGTTATGGTCAGGAATTGGGGGTAGTTCTCAGATAAGGTATGTTAATTATTTTTTCTAGGAGGCAGAGGGAACAGAATAGGACTAAGTCTATAATAGGCAAAGAAGCAGTAGTCATTGTCTAGGCTCAGACATGATTTTGGAGTGATTTTGTTTTTATCTCAATCCATCACACTCACAGAGTGACCTCCTCTGATGTTGGTGTTTTTGTGAAATTATCTATGCGAAGTAGGGAACATCCTGTCCTAAGTATTAGTGTAAGGCCAGCCACCAGCTGACAGTTGTCAGTGATGCCTTTGTCTTTTCTTACCTACAACATCTGAAGGATGGCCTGTGTCCACAAATTGTCATTCCTTGAGAAGAATAGGTGCACTGGGAGTAACTCAGCATTTCTCTAGGGGTAGCCAGGAGGGTATCCAGAAGTAAGAACTTCTTCTATCCCAGCAGGTGTTGAAGCTTCCTACACTCAGAGACAGAAACTTCAAGTCTTCATGCACCCAATGACTTGGGAAGATGACTAAATCACATTAATATGCACTGAATTCTAAAAATGTTTCCTTGTGTTTAGTTTTGGGAAAAAATAATTATTATCCTCAGACTTACATGAGAAAAACTTGACTGATATACTTAGGAACAGAATTAAACAGCATCATAAAAAACCAGATTTTTTTCTACAATATATTGGGTCATTTTTCTTTTACATTATTCATTGTTTGCCCAATGATATATGAGGGTGGCAACATGAACATAACTAGGTAAGTCTACACTGTCATGCTCTGTTCCATTGTTCCTGGATCACTTTTGCTGTATTTATGCTCTCCCACTCTTCTAAATGTTTTCATTTTCAATAACCTGTAACTGTGTTTCCTCCTCAGAGGACTGCCCTGGGGCATCCCTTTTCTCACAGACTCAGAGATGTTGGAAGGTTGGTGGGGGGCGGCTGAATGGTTATGCCTGTTCCTGTGCAACCCTTAGCCAATCACTGGTGGATGCAGACTATGAAACCTGGCTTCCTTGCCTTGAGACAGGATAAACTCTGAGTTGTAACTTACCCTCCAGAGTTCCCCTGCAGGATCAGGCTGAAGCTATCCCTTGTGAGACTTTGCCTGATTTCACCCCCTTGCTTGACTTGTTCATCTTTTCTATCCTATTCCCTACTCTCTTACCAGTTTCTCTTGGAGCACATGTTTTCTAAGTCACTTGCCCATGAAGTCTCATCTCAGGATCTGCTTCTGAGGAACACAGTTGATGACGTTTGGCATTCCCGGAATATATTTTCAAGCTAAATGCTGTGACCCTTTCAAAATCAAAGGGAGAAAGAGCTTTGAGACACTTTTAGGACATCCTGCAGTTGATTGATTTCCTTTATTTTCTACCCCCTTAGAAATAACTATTTAAGTATATCAATTCACATTTCCTATGACATCTGAACCCTGTAAGGCATTTCAAAATTTAGAAACATCTATTTCAAATCTATATCTCTGTGAGGGATGATTAGGATTATTCAAAGAGGGGGTGAAAATATCTATTGTTCTATACATTGGGCACTTTATAATAGTCCTGCATTTGAGAACCTATAATAATGTGTGTGTGTGTGTGTGTGTGTGTGTGTGTGTGTGTATGTGTGTTTATATTTTATAGAACCCTGAAGGAGGCCTGTACCTGGCTGTGACCCGGGTGGCAGGCATCACTGGAGTTGTCATCACGCTGTGCCTCATATTAATTATCACTTCCTCCACCAAAACCATCCGGAGGTCCTACTTTGAAGTTTTTTGGTACACACATCATCTCTTTGTGATCTTCTTCATTGGCCTTGCCATCCATGGAGTTGAGTGAGTGTTTAAACTCTGAAGTCAAGTATTTCATGTCCCTCAATTTCTAGGCATGATGCTGTTTTAGAGGCACAGTGACCTCCTTGCCTGTATGTGGTTAGCCTGTCTGCTAAGGGAATGTGAGAGGATAGCAGAGGTCAATTTGATAGAAACCACTCAACACTGGCATTTTTGTTTCATGCACCCATGTAATTGCTATTCATAGTGTAGTTATGCATAGCAAGCTTGAAAAATACACCAAAGTCTGAGTATCTTTGCAAATGTATAAAACATGTTGAGAGCACTGGTAGGATCCGGAATATCTGTAATGATGTCCTCTGTGGTTTAATCACTAGTAAATTAAACAAACCTCCAAACTGGAAGAGTTAATGATTAACCAGTTGAAGAGTTTGTTATAGTTCAATAAGTTTTGATTTAAGCCCACAATCATTTATTTGTTGCCTACCATGTATGAGGACCTATCTCAGGCACTGCAAGAAATACAAGCAGGAAAAATATATGGGTGTTGCCTTCAAACATTCTAATATAATGAAAGTAACAGCTAACTTCTATTAAGGGTCTGTGCTAAGGGTTTGACATGAGATATTTCTTTTAACCCCCAAAATGTATAGATTTCTCACTATCACCATTTCTTGGGGATAGTAATTGTAGACAAGAAACCTGGAGCTAAAATGTTAAAATATGCAACCTAAGCCACCCCTCTGGTAAGTGGCCCAGCTGAGATTGGAGCCAGGCAGTCTAAAGCAGGCTGTGATAAATGTGCTCTTAGAGACACACAGTTCCTGGCTATGTGGTTAGGAGAGTTTGCCTGATTGGAAATCCTCCTTCATACCAAGTTTCCTTTTTTGTACTGTTTCATACCACCTGCACACAAAGGCAGGCCTGGGGAAGTTTCCTGGTGGGTATAGGGCTCCAGGAAATTAGGGGTGGAGGAAGTAGAAGCTCAAGACTCACTCTGCCCAGAGCCCAGTTGGTGGCCAAGACATGAGTGCGAAAAAGGGGAAGAGTGGGGAAAGCTGCATTGGGCACTGCATTCTTAAACCAGTTGCTGACTGTGACCCCTGATAAATTCTTTGTAAGCATGGAGAAATCAATGTAGACCAAGAATCTGTTTACTCTCTTAAAGCACTCAAGTATCTTTAAATGGGACTTAGTCATAATCCAGTGTTTCAGGTAATCCTAGAGAAGAGAAATAATTTCTTCCCTTCTCCAATTTAGTAATTCCACCGCTTTCTGTTTGTATAGTTTCACAGATATTCGTCTTCCTTTGAAGCGGACAGAGGAGATATGTTTATCTCCTTCTCCACTTGAAGAGAATCTGCTCTTTACACTGGTTAGGTGATTTCTCACAGTCTCATGGCTCCATAGCAGCTGAATTGGTTTTAAAATGCAGTTTCCGGACTCCTGGTCCTGGCATTGAGAAGAGAAGGAGAAAATCAGATTATTTTCCTGTCATTTTCTTCCCATGGGAACTTAGGCATTTTGAACCTTAATAGTTATTTTTTGGACTCTTACTTTGTGTCTGGCATTTTTTATACATCATGCAAATTGCTTATTATAATGAACCTTTAATGAGGTACTATTACATCTGTTTTACAACTGAAGGAACTGAGGCTCAGAAGAAGTTCAATAATTTGCCTGAGTCCACCAAACTAGTAAGGGGTAGAACTGAGATTTGAACCCAAGTCTGTCTGACACAAAACAGAATTGTTTTCACCAAAACATTCTGCTTTGAGTTACTAAATCATTCTGATTTACATTCTCATGTAAAATGGAGGCAATAATACTTGCCTCTCAGGTTTGTCATGAGGATTAACTGAGATAATTTGTGTAAAATGTCTTTCCCCAAGCCTGGCACATGATAGGTGCTCAATACGTGATAATTCTCTTCCCCAAGACCTAAGGATAGAAAGGAGTGGTTAATGAACTTGAATTAAAACATTCTCATAATACACCACATGACACAATACATTTTAGGTCTCCAAAACAAACCTTTACAATGGGTTTTCTGTGCCTTTTCTTCTTACATATTCTGAAGATGCTGTCATTTACGTTCCTTGAAGTCTACTCAACGTTGTGCCTTCCTCTCTCTATCACCAATAATTGTCTTATGTTTTGGTAGTTGCTCAACTAACATTTATTGAATTGAAATGAATGAGCTCTGAGCACTTTAAGGTACACACTATTAGTGTTGATGTCTGTGAGAATGTTATAATCCCTATATAGTTAAGTATCTCACACTGGTTTCAAAATTTGGTTTGATTTAGATAATTTCCGAACCCACAAATAAGGCACTTCTGATAAGCTTCAGTGCTACTGCATGTGACTGTCTTGGTTGTCTACTATAGTGGGTGCCTGGCCAAGGATGATAAAGTTGGCCCACACTTTGATGATTGAGCCCTTTGCTTATAGGACTATCCTCATACGAAGAGTACCTTTTACTAATTTGCACAAAGGCACTGTAGGGACCAGCAGTCACTCTGTTAGATTTGCAATTTTTCTGCTTTTGTTTATTTGTCAATAAAAATGATACTTGAGACAGAAGTACAAATTCTCCCTTAATATAATTTGATCCAAGACTTACCCTCTATAATGTTACATGTAAATATTGTATGTAAAAAATGTACGTAAAAATGTATGTAAAAAACATACATTTTTTCTGTTGCTGGGTATTATACATTTTCTTTCCTTTCATCTATTCAGAGAGAGCAATAAGCTATCACTTTTAAGTGAAAAATACAGGACCTACATCAGAGCACTTAAAATATGTGCAGAATCTTTTAATAAAACAATTTAATTTCCTATTACTAAATGATCTGGACTTACATTTTTCTCCCAGACGAATTGTACGTGGGCAGACTGCAGAGAGTTTGGTTAAGCATAGACCAGAAGTTTGTGAACAAAAAATCTCAGAATGGGGAAAAATAGAGGACTGCCCAATCCCTCAGTTTGCTGGAAACCCTCCTATGGTATGTACAATTAACTGTTGTTATTACAGTTTCATTACTGACAACCTTTAACCTGGTGTCTAAGAAACATGTACAGATGTTATACATCTATACAGATGTCCATTACAAATGTCATGGAACAGCTAAAACGTGTGTCTACTTTTCTCTGCTGTGTTTGTTGGATAGAATTGCTTCTTGAAACCTAAGCTTTGCATTGTTCTGTTATTAACATCCTGATATAAAACTTGGAAAAATAGTCTTTTTAGAAGTGGTGTTTTGGTTCAAGAAGTTGCATCTCTTTTCTTCATGACGACGCCGTTTTTGGGGGGACACTTGGGATTCCATCTTGAGCTGAGTTGGATAGCTCAAATAAATCACTTATAAGGAGTGAAGGGCCTCTTCAGATATCAGCACATAATACTTTATATACAGCTTCAGATTTGAAAAGGAAATTGATGAGGTGATACATAAGGCTACCTTTAGGCATTAGGAGTTTCCTGTTTATGAGGCATAAAGGAGGCTGGGCAGCCAGGTTCATACCAACACCCAATGGCATCATGTGGTGGGCAGAAATGTGGCAAGGGTGACCAAGGAAATACATGGTGAAATACTTTCTTTCTTCTATTGGGAGCTCTGGAGGGCTCCATTTTGTGTATTCTCATGTCACTGCTCCATAGAGTAAGATGTGGGCCTTGTAATCTTCATAGCATTCTCCCCATTGGCAGACAATATACTTTGTTGGTTATTGTGCTAGCCATTGGTATAAAACTAGGCAAAAATCAACATTTGTGCAGGGCTTCTGAAGAGGATTATTTTTTTTCCTCAAGCATAATATAACATAAAAGCAAATTTTCCATTTCATTTTCTCCTTTCTTTTTTCCTACTCTCTTAGCATAGGAGCACTCTTCCTCTAGACACAGCATACTATCTGAGGACTTAGTATCTTTAAGCATCCTTTCCCATTAATGAAAGCAACTAGACATATCAGTGAATTGGCTCCACTACATGCAGACATCAGTAGAAAGGATAAAAAGGGAACTGTATTGCCAGTCCTCTTGTGGGCAGGGGAAGGCACATTTCCTCGATGACAGCTGGAGTCAGAGTACTAGTGTCTTAACAGAAACCAATCTCAAAGAATTTCTAGGTATACCAGCAACAATATCCAAATCTGGCTCCATTCAGTGAGGCTCCATGCTAGCACTCAGGAAACAGATGGATGATTTGAGACTGTTTTAAATATCTATCCCATTAAAACAAAGGCCAAAAACAGAACATTGTTTATATCTAGGGCAAATATTCTTCAAGTTTGGGGAGATTCAGGTGCTCTCAATTTCCAACAGTAAGTTTCCTATAAAAGTAATTTAGCAGAAAGATTACATGTGAGACTATGGGAAGCACTCTCTTATTTTTCCCCCTTAGAATACATTCCGGAAAGTCATCTTTTAGATAATATTGCTGTCTAAAATTCTTTGCTAGTTTAGGTATTAAACTAGAAATCCAACTGGCTGAGTTTCAGGATGGATCTGTTTGGCCTCAATGTTTTTATACGGTCAACAATGCTACAGAGTAATTCCAGTGTTCAGAAACACTACATGTTCTGCATGTTCTGACCCAAGAGATATCTAAAGAAGTCTGAAAAGCTCTGGGTTTGTCTCCATTCAGCAAGTGCATTGCATACTCCCAGAATTTCTCAGAATATTGGAGAAACAGCCAAACTCTTGCACAAAATTTGTCATCTTGCAAATTTGTCACTCTGACTACATAACTAAGAGAAAGCAATCACAATGTTGCATTAAAAATATTGTGTTGCTGAAATGTTATCCTTTAAAGAAATGTTAATTCTGAAACCAACCTTGCTTTGTTATAGGGTTAGTGCAACTGTAGTTGCAACACTGAGAGGAAATCCCATTCTTGTGAACAGTTCCTCTTGGGAAAGTTTTATATTGTCAGTACAGTTCCCCAATGTGACTAAGGAGAATGTTTACTTTTACTGGCTCAAAATTATCTTAGTCTCAGATATTTTCATATATTCCACTGTAGAAGAAATGTATTTATCTAATGTCAAATATTTAAGCAAGCCTACAAAGATGAACCTGGCTTCTCAAATTTTTCTCCCTCTGAATATTTTGTTATCTATTACCAGTTAATGTATGTCATTTTCATGTTTGCTCTGATTACAGACTTGGAAATGGATAGTGGGTCCCATGTTTCTATATCTCTGTGAGAGGTTGGTGCGGTTTTGGCGATCTCAACAGAAGGTGGTCATCACCAAGGTATTGATTGGTTTAGTAATTACTAGTAGCCAGTGTCTAACTGTATCATAGACAAGTCTTCCCAACCCCTGTATGTCATTGGTCAGATGTTACAGCAGAGAGAAGACCTACAATTTATTTCAGGTTACTTCACTCAATAATCAAATGTTTGAACCTTTAACTGGGGAAACTACAAGTTACCACTTTTGATGTTAAAATGAAGCCAAGTTCTTTCTGTGCATGAATCTCCCTCACCCACTGTGTGTGTGTGTGTGTGTGTGTGTGTGTGTGTGTGTAGGGGAAGGCCACAGAGACATTATTTGGTTAGTCAAGAGCAGAAAAGAAAAAGAGGTGAGTTCAAAGGGGCATAAATTGAGTCTTAAAATGTTCAGATGCCAAAAGAACCAGAGATCTAAGGGTAGATCTCATTGAGGCTGAGCTAGTTCTTCAATTTGTCTTTACCACCTTTTCTCTGCTGTGTATGTAATAATCTAATATGAAAGTTGAAGTGCCCAAAATTTCAGCAAGTGAGTAAATAAGCTGCGTCTCAAATTTGGTCTCCTAATTCCAAGTCTAGAGTGACTTTTCCTGAACTCTAATCTGTTTCTCATCACAAAATAAATAAATATCCAACTAAATAAATGTAAATGGAACTCCTTGTTATAATTTCAGGAAACACCAGGAAAGTATATCTTTATCAAATAAAATTTAATTCAATTCAACTCAGTGCAAAAAGTATTTGCCAAAACCCTACTATGGGTTATTTTTGCAAAACACACAAATTCTTCCTGTCCTCCACCCTATCTTTCCTCATTTGCTGTCTCTGGTGGGTCATAGTAAAGCTAGTTCAGCTGGCTTTGGAAGTCTTGAAATATAGGAAACCACAACAGTTCTCCTTTTGTGATATTTATATTGCATTATAAGAACAATCCTACAGATCAGCAAAAACAGTTGCTGCAAAATTTCCTTTACTAGACTAGAGATGACTGAACCAGACAAGTATTTTTCTTAAACATACTTTTAAGGAAAACTTGTTTTCCTTTGAAGAAAATAGATAATTGTTTTCTTCTCATATAAATAAATATGAGAGACGAGATGTTATCCAAAAGTATTCCAATGAGAATGCTATCCACTTATTTAGTTACATCTCATTTGTGCCTGTGATAGCAAAATTGTAATATGGTAAAAATTGTTTCCACAACACAAAATTGCAACATGGTAAACAATTTTCAACATAATTTTAATTTTCTGTTTTCAAAATGAAGCTTTGCAACTCCTTATTTCAGAGCAGAAGGGAAGTTGGTTATAGTTTTTATCACGTAAGATGCATTTAATTCACAAGTTCTGGAAACGTTTGACATTTTTTAAAAAAGAATTTTTCACTCTTCCACAACTCCCTGTTCAAGAAAAGCCCAGCAGTATCAGTTAACGTTAGGAAGCTGCTATTTTATTTCTATTGATTTTTCTTTCCTTTGATGTCGCTTGGTTTGTCTTTAGTTATACATATAAGGTTCTTCTAGAAGTCTTAAGAATCATGAAAGAAACAGTATATTACTTTCTGTCTTGCTGTTCACTGTGTTCTACTTTTTAAAAAATTATCCACTCAATAGTTGATGGACATTTGGATTGTTTCCTGTTTTTTGCTATTATGAATAAAGCTGTTATAAACATGTGTGTACGTAGACAAATGAGGATGGCAATGGGTGGGTAGAATAGATGGTGTACTCCCCAGATAGGGAGAAATGTAGAAATAACACATGGAATCAGGCAGATTCAAGGTGTGATTGAATCACACCTTGTGTGATTCAAGACAAAGATAGACCAACTTAGTCCTGGTTTGGGGAATGTTGCGACATAACTAGCCAATGGGATCTCATTCTTCTTGCCAGCTATTAGGTTGGTGCAAAAGTTATTGCGGCTTTAAGCCGCAATACTAAGGCCCTCTCTCATCCTCTGGGGAGATAGGAAGGTGAGCAGGAAACATCACTTTTTGTAAAATTTTTAGCACTTTTTTGACTTCTGAGAGGAAAAAAATCACAATAGGCTGATTTTTTATGTTGGATTCCCTGGTAAAGACTGAGAAATAACTGCATACAGAAGGTTTCTAAGGCATTCTGTAAGAGATAAACCTGGAAAGGAAGTAAGAAAGGCAGGAATGGGGAGAGAGAAAAACTGACCCTCTTTCTAGTTGCAGCTGTGATCTCAGATGATACTATAGGGAGTGCGGGAATTGAGATGGCCCCTTAGAGTTAACCTAAGTTAAGGAAAAGGCACTAGGCCTCAGTATCCCATAATCAGCCCATCTTTAGTAATGGGCTACAACTGAGGGCAATTCCCTGTGACAGACACATCTGCTGGAGGAACTGCTGTGTTGTCCCTAAAGCAAAGATCTAGGTGGGCCAATTTAGCTCAGTTTTTTATCCATATGGACACTAAAAAGGCAAGTATTTAGGAAAAATGTCATTTCCAGACATATGTTTTGTTCTATAGGTGGTCACTCACCCTTTCAAAACCATCGAGCTACAGATGAAGAAGAAGGGGTTCAAAATGGAAGTGGGACAATACATTTTTGTCAAGTGCCCCAAGGTGTCCAAGCTGGAGTGGCACCCTTTCACACTGACATCTGCCCCTGAGGAAGACTTCTTTAGTATCCATATCCGCATCGTTGGGGACTGGACAGAGGGGCTGTTCAATGCTTGTGGCTGTGATAAGCAGGAGTTTCAAGATGCGTGGAAACTACCTAAGTGAGTAAAAAGTACATATTACCAACATGTATGAGTTCAGGAAAAATGACATTAAATAGTTCCTCTTCCTCCATGTTTTACTAAGTCTCCAACAAAACACACAGGTTCTAAGAATATAGGTAGCTATTTCTGTGGTCGCCATTTTATATGTGTAGTGTGTTTATGCATATTTTCATAAATGTTACGTGAAATATGAAACCTTTGAATCAAATACTAGAAATAAATACTCCCAAATTCCTTTAAACATGTAAGGGTCAAGGCCAAGTTAGAGTAACTTTCCTAACAAATATAATAGTAGTGTATCAAAAATATTCTTAAATTTTCATTGGCATAATTTATTTGAGGTTAAATGCCACATATTAGGCCCTTTGCCTCCTTTTCCCTGCATGCCCAACATGCTATCAGCTACTTAGTAGATGCTAAAGAAAGGTTTGAGAGTTTGTTGAATAACTCAATGAATAGACAAATGAAAAGTGGAGACATTAAATCTACAAGATGTTTTGATGCGGCAAATTCTCACTTCAGTGTGCAGTGTGTGCAAGATTTTCAAGAGTGGGATGTCCTGGCAAGACACAGGGTATGTGTGGAGGGGGCATTGTTGTGTGTGAAGAGGGATGGGGAGATAAAAAAACAAACAAACAAACAAAAACTTGTTCTGAGTTACTAAATGTTTTTGGTTAGCCAAATATTTCTCTTCTTCCAAACCCAACCTGGCACTAAGTTCGGTTACTTGAAAGCTATTTCTTTTTTTTGTTTTGTTTTGTTTTTTGAAACGGAGTCTCGCTCTGTCGCCTGGGCTGGAGTGCAGTGGCCGGATCTCAGCTCACTGCAAGCTCCGCCTCCCAGGTTCATGCCATTCTCTTGCCTCAGCCTCCCGAGTAGCTGGGACTACAGGCGCCCGCCACCTCGCCCGGCTGGTTTTTGTATTTTTTTTTAGTAGAGACGGGATTTCACCATGTTAGCCAGGATGGTCTCGATCTCCTGACCTCGTGATCCGCCCGTCTCGGCCTCCCTAAGTGCTGGGATTACAGGCTTGAGCCACTGCGCCCGGCCACTTGAAAGCTATTTCATAGAAGGAAGCACCCAATAGATACATTATTCCAATGTGAATTAACATATTGCACATCCCCAATAATTATGGGTGTCCCATCTCACTCTGAAGATCAAGACATCTCTGTAACTATCTCCTCCCCATTTCCCTTCAGGATAGCGGTTGACGGGCCCTTTGGCACTGCCAGTGAAGATGTGTTCAGCTATGAGGTGGTGATGTTAGTGGGAGCTGGGATTGGGGTCACACCCTTCGCATCCATTCTCAAGTCAGTCTGGTACAAATATTGCAATAACGCCACCAATCTGAGGCTCAAAAAGGTAAGTCCTTTCATTTATCGGAGGACCTAGAGCAGTAACCATACTCTGCTGTGTGAGGCCTGAGAATGCTTTCAGGGCTAAGGTTGGCAGAGACCATGGGAAGTGAAGAAAAGCTTCCGGTGGTTCCAGAGAGACAGGCTTTTCTTCAAAGGAATGTTTGTTAAACCTAATGTGCTTCTAGATAAGTAGGCCTATTAGTGAAGGGAATATATTGTATTTGTATAGTGTTGCTGGAAATTCAGAAGAAAGAAAGTTGGGAAAGTATTCACAGCCCCAACTTAATAGCTACAATTTTTGTATATTCTCTTCTAATATTTCCATGTTTATATATTTTTAGAAAGTTGTAAATATTGGGTATGTATAATTTCATGTCCTGCTTTTAAAAAACATATTATAGAAAGTGATTTTCAATGTTTTCACAGGCTTTATAATGATGACTTTAAATGATCCCTTCATGTTCTATTGAGAGGATATTGAATAATTTTTCTTTCATCTTGTGTTGGATATTGAGATTGATTCAATTTCCAGCCGCCCTCCCCACCACCCAATACTTTTTTTGCAAAGGGAGAAGAGGAGACCTGAAACTCTACGTATGAATATCTCCTCAGGGTCAATTCACAGGGGATTTTTTGGTTAACTATAAATTTGGTTTTATTCTGTAATAAAGGGCATCCTAAATAAACCTCAGGCCATTCTAATAACTGTAAAGATAAACTCTAATAGGGACATTAAGCCTACCTTGACTTTTCATTCTCCCTGTACCTCTTTGCCATGTGGAGGAGATATGCATAGAACCTTATTTTTCCCCTAGGAACTCATGAATGTCTGGCAGTAGCAGGCAGGCAAGAATTTTTGTGGCAATCCCTGCTAGTCTAGATTCCATCAGGCTTTCTGAGAAGAGGTTCAAAGGAAGCCAGGGATTCTGGGAGAGTAAGAGCAGACTCAGAGAGAAACTTGGTGGGCTAATAGTTTTTTCTTAAGCCATGTAATTCTGAGGCCAGGTTACTTATTTACTGCCCTGCTAGAATGAAGGCCAGAGCAGGTTCCTGTAAACTACCCTGTGAAATGTCCAGAGCCTTCTGAAAATCTATGTTTCTAGGCATTTTGAGCATCAGGAAAAAGTTTGGGTGACAGAAAGTGGAATTCCACATGTTAATGCTGATAGGGCCTGCTAAATATAATCTGCTTCATGATCCACCCCATTTTCAGATCTACTTCTACTGGCTGTGCCGGGACACACATGCCTTTGAGTGGTTTGCAGACCTGCTGCAACTGCTGGAGAGCCAGATGCAGGAAAGGAACAATGCCGGCTTCCTCAGCTACAACATCTACCTCACTGGCTGGGATGAGTCTCAGGTAAGGACAAGACTCCAAGGCTCAGGTCCTTCCCATAGTGTACAGGGCTTACGAACTTCCCCTTGGTTATTGGTGTGTCTTGCGTACTATTTTTTCTAAGTACAGTTAGTGGATTTGGTGATCCGGTCCATTCACTCTCATTTGGTATCGCCACATTGTATTTAGACTGCTCAGATTAGAATCAGAGCCTGTGAGGGAAGAAAAGCCATCACTTTGACATTATTAGATCAATTTTCCCACCAGGCACTCTGAAACCAGGTGATTGAGATGATGCACAGGGTTATTTTGGGGAAAATTTAGCTTTCTCTTTCTCTCTCTCTCTCTCTTCCTCTGTCTCTCCCTCTTTCTCTCTCTGTGTGTGTGTGTGTGTGTGTGTATAAAACAGACAGTCCCCAACTTACAATGGTTCAACTTATGATTTTTCAACTTTGCAATGAAGTGAAAGCAATATGCATTCAGTAGAAGCCATACTTCAGTATTGTATTCAACAAATTACATGTGGTAATAAACCTTTTAGTACAAATAGGCTTCGTGTTAGATGATTTTGTGGAATTGTAGGCTAATATAAGTGTTCTGAGCACATTTAAGGTAGTCTAGACTAAACTATGATGTTTATTAAGTTAGATGTATTAAACCCATTTTAGACTTATGGTATTTTCACTTTAATGATGGTTTTATCAGGATATAACCCCATTGTAAGCTGAGGAGCATCTGTATATATAATGTACATAAGCATATAAAGGATTCTGTATATATATATTTTAATATGTATTTATATATGTATCACATATATATTTATATGTACATATGTATTTATAAAATCATTTAATTTATATGTTTTTGTATGTTTTATAATATACTCACTACATTTATAATTATATATATATATATTGCCAAGTATTATTCTTATGTATCTATTTACATAGATTGTCTAATTTTATCCTCTCACCAACACTATAAAGTAGCTCCTATTATTATCCACACTTTACAGATGAAGAAACTCAGACATATATATGCATGTATGTGTGTGTGTATGTGTGTGTGTGTGTACAATGAGAGTGCTCTTTCAAAAATGTTTGGAGACCACTATAATAAAGTAAGCCAATAGTTCTCCACAGGAACAGTTTTCCCCCCAAGACACACACCAGAGACAGTTGGCAATGTAAATATCCTACGATGAACAAGACAGCCCCCCACAACAAAGAATTATATAGTCCCAAATATCAACAGTGCTGAAATTGACAAACCCTGAAACAAGTTAATGATTCCTGGAGTGGTAACATCTTTGTAAATAAGCAAACATTAATGACTTGGCCTGGAAACAGATGCTGCCACCATGAGTGAGGCGCTAAGGCAAGAGTCTCCGCATATTTCTGTCCTGTGTCTCACCTGGTGTCTTAGTCCATTTGTGCTGCTATAACAAAATACCCGAGGCTGGATAATTTATAAAGAACAGAAATTCGTTTTCTCAAAGTTCTGGAGGCTGGCAAGTCCAAGATCAAGACACCAACAGGTTTGGTTGTCTAGCAAAGTCTGCATCTTCTGGGTGGGAGAAATACTGTGTTTTCACATAGTGGAAAGAAAAAGGGCAGGCTCATCAAATACTGCGTGACGACTCTTTTCCAAAGCCCTTAACTCATTCATAAGGGATGATCCTTTATGTCTTAATCATCTTTTTAAGGCTCCACTTCTTAATGCTATCACATTGGCAACATCTGAATTTTGGAGAGGATACATTCAAACTATAGCAACTGGGTATACATAGACATTGGCTCCACAACCCTGAGCATCTTCCATGTGCACCCTGTCACTGTGAAGACTGAATTCCCATTTGGGTTTTGACATATTGTTTATCACAGATTCTCCAAGTCTTAAAGGAATCTTGTACCAAATATAGATTAAGGAAACATAACCATAAGAATTGTTGCTCCAGAAAAAGTGGTTTCGAAATGCCACTTCTGCAATTTAAAAACAAAACAAAAATGCTTTGATAAAAATAAAACTCAGGAAAAAATCTGTATTATATAAATTGCTTTACTGCTTTGTTATTTAAAAAACAAAGCACAATTTTTTTTAAATCAGTAATTTATTTGTATTAAAAATTAATTATTTTGCTTTGCAAAATTGATCTCTATAGGATTATTAAATTGGAGTGCCCACCTTTCTTAATATCCTCTATGCCCACCATCCATCTAGTGAATTTCAAATCTGGTTTGCTTTTTAAAAATAAATTTAATTCACCACTTTTATGAAAAACACCTGTTGTTCAAACTGAAGCCTCCTAGAATGGTAGCAGAAAAACAGCATGTGACTATATACACATACGCACACACACGCGCACACACTAGCTTTAGGCTTGATTTGATGTCTTATTATGCTACCAAAGTATTGCTGCATTTTAGTGTAAAATTGTTACATCTCTTAGTAATTCTCCCAAAGGAGTGGAAGTATATTAGGGTGAAGAGAAAAAGTCAAACATAGAGCAGAGAGAAAAACAGTGAGACACTACTCATCCATCAATGCCTGACTCAAACACTGTGGCCCTAACCCTTACCCTGTTCTTCCACTCCACCTTCCTTCTTTGTTCTCATTAGGACGCTTGTGCCTCTTTCATGACACTCATCATACCCTGTTCGACATATGGGATTATTTATATTTATACTTCAAAGTCTCCCTTTCTAGATTGTAAATTGCTTGAGAGAAATCCAGTTTATTTATCGTTGTATACCTTTCAGCATCCAGCAGGGTGCCTTGGTTAGAATAGTTTGTGAAGGATGTAAATACATTGTATGTACTTTTACAGCATGTCTCTTTTTTTCTGAATTCATGTCCTTTCCTGTAGGCCAATCACTTTGCTGTGCACCATGATGAGGAGAAAGATGTGATCACAGGCCTGAAACAAAAGACTTTGTATGGACGACCCAACTGGGATAATGAATTCAAGACAATTGCGAGTCAACACCCTAAGTAAGAGTCTGTCACCAAGATGTTTTTGAAGCTTGCATCTGCCTAAAGCAGCAGCCCCCATACATAGCTAAACTTGTATATTTTAGAAACTCAAATATGTGTATTACTATATAAAGGTTGAATTCATGCCCAACAAAAGATTCCAGATATCTTCAACTTTAAGAAGGAATCTTTAAATTATACCAAATTACCTGAAGAGTTATTAAAAACAAAGATTTCCAGGTCCCCATCTCTGACTTTCTCAAACTGCCTGTCCCAAGTAGGGCCACAGCTTGGTTCTTTTCTTTAGTCTCCTAAATTTCATTAGTGTATCTGCTTCTTTTAAAGATTCAATATAATTTATACATATTGTTAAGGAGACACTGTCCCCACTTTTAGTTATAGCTTCTGGGTCTAAAATCTTAAGTTGACAGTTGTCTCAAGGTGCTTTCTGCTCTCACTAAAACTTTAATCATTATAAAACCTTGAGGGGGATCCCTTATCTTGCTAGAACACCTGAGAAACTCAAGAGATCACCATACATGTACCCTTTAGACTATTGCTTTTGGCACTGTAAGGAGCATACAAAGTACCTGGGGATCTCTTTAAAATGCAGATACCGATTTAGAAGATTTGGGGTAGGGCCAGGTAATCTGCATTTTTAAAAAAGCTGACGCCAAGGCTACTGATCGGTAACCACACTTTGAACAGGGCTTTAGACTCTAAAATTTAGAGAAATGAAGCCACACCGAGTGGCTGGCATAGTTGGCTTGTTCCTAATTTCAAGATGCCAGGGGGTACAGAGCCCTGAAGGAAAGTAGCCCACAGACTCATGAATTCACCACCATTTTCTCTGTGATAGAAGTTCCAAAAACCTTGGTTGGATTTTATTTTTGCCAGGGAAGTCAACTACCTTTTGAACTATCCAGATGCTCACACAAACAGGCTGAACCACACTCCCTCTGAGCAATACGATCCCTTTGTTATTTGTGGAAAAGACAAAGGAGCAGAGGGGACTTTGCCCTGGGACCTCAAATTAATGGGAAATTCACCTACCTGCTTTGTAGACATCTCATCCCAAAGCTTGAAATTGTCTTTTTTCTTCTTTCCCAAAAGTACCAGAATAGGAGTTTTCCTCTGTGGACCTGAAGCCTTGGCTAAAACCCTCAGTAAACAGAGCATCTCCAACTCTGAGTCTGGCCCTCGGGGAGTGCATTTCATTTTCAACAAGGAAAACTTCTAACTCATCTCTTCCATGAGGAAATAAATGTGGGTTGTGCTGCCAAATGCTCAAATAATGCTAATTGATCATATAAATACTCCTTGCTTAAAAATGGACAAAAAGAAACTATAATGTAATGGTTTTCCCTTAAAGAAATGTCAAAGATTGTTTGATAGTGATAAGTTACATTTATATGGAGCTCTACGATTTTAAGAGCACTTTTACAAACATGTAATTTTTTTCCTCTCAGTAATGTCAGTGGAAGGTAGGGCAAAGATTCTTGAACTCAATTTTAGAATCAAAAGGGAAAGGATCAAAAGGTTCAGTAACTTCCCTAAGATTATGAAGCTGTGACCAGATCTAGCCTATCTTACTCCAGGTTTGATACTCTTTCCACAATACTGAGCTGCCTCAGAATCCTCAAAATCAGTTTTTATGTTCCCCCAAAGAAGAAGGAAACCAAGGAGTAGCTACATATTTATATTTTGTGCCATTTTTGCCATCATTATTATCATATTGAAGGAAACTTTCCAGATCATTAGGACATAATATATGTTGAGAGTGTCTCAACACTTAGTAGTGACAGTATTGACATCTGAGCATACTCCAGTTTACTAATACAGCAGGGTAACTGGGCCAGATGCTCTTTCTACAAAATAATATTGGATTGATTGGAGTTAATGTAGTACTCATCATTTACCACGGTGCTTGGCAGAGAGTGGATACTCAAGTAAGATTTGTTAAATGAATGAATGAATGAACTTAGAACGACACAATGCCAACATAGAATTAATTTAAAGCCTTAAACAAAATTTATCTAAAGCAATGACTTCTATTACTCTTATAGACCAAAGGAATCTGATTCTCCCTAGGGTCAAGAACAGGCTAAAGATACTAACCAATAGGATGGCCTGGAGGGTTCTGCACTTTCTTATTTGAAGCATGAGAAAAGAGGGTTGGAAGTGAAGAATTAACCTCCTGCCATGACTCTGGTTCATCTAGTCCTGCTCCTTGTGCTATAAAATAAATGTAAACTGATTTCCTGCCCAAAATGGTCTACTCCAGCTAGCCCTTATGAATACTGAACTTAAGAATTGTGACAAATATGTATCTGATATGGTCATTTGTTTTAAATAGCACCCACCCCTTGTTTTCCATAAATACACACACGAAATGGATCGCATCTGTGTGACTAATGGTTTATTTGTATTATATCATCATGATCATCTTAAAATTAACAATCCAGAAACGAAAATCTCTATACAGAGATCAAATTCACACTCAATAGTATGTTATGAATATATGTTCAAGAGAGAGTCTCTAAATCACTGTTAGTGTGGCCAAGAGCAGGGTTTTTTTTTTTTTTTTCTTAGAACTGGTCCCATTTCTGGGAACTAAAACCAGTTTTATTTGCCCCACCCCTTGGAGCAACAACTATTTAGAACTCTTCAACTTTGGTAATGAGGAAGAAAGAGAAAGAGCTGGGGGAAGGGCAGGAGACTGATTTAGGAGGAAAAGGAAATAAGGAGAAAAGAGAATGGGAGAGTGAGAGAAAATAAAAAAGGCAAAAGGGAGAGACAGGGGAAGGGGGTCTCATATTGGTCATTCCCTGCCCCAGATTTCTTAAAATTTTATATGTATTGATGTAATTGAAGGAAGTATACACATATTCATGTTGTTTTGATTATCTAGGGTATTGAATATTTTTAAATCTGGTCACAAATTTTGATGCTGAGGAGGATTATTCAGGGGACTAGGATGAGCTAAATAAGAACTCAGTTGTTCTTTGTCATACTACTGTTCCTTTGGTCTCCCAGAATCCTCAGGGCACTGAGGGTAAGTCTGACAAATAAGGCCTGCTGTGTGAATATAGCCTTTGTGAAATGTACTGGGATGGTTTCTGCTTAGAGACACTTCGGTCTATCCTGTTCACACTGCACCTCAGGTATCAATTCATCTATTCAACAGATATTTATTTGTGTTATTACTATGACTCAGGCTCTTTTTATTGTTTCAATTCTTTACACCAAAGTATGAACTGGAGAGGGTACCTCAGTTATAAGGAGTCTGAGAATATTGGCCCTTTCTAACTTATGTGCATAATTAAAACCAGCTTCATTTGTTGCTCTGAGAATGTTTCTCCAAGGTTTTCTATCTTTGAAACCAACTAAGTTATGAAAGTGGAGAGATCTGCCCTGTGTTATCCAGTTATGAGATAAAAAATGAGTATAAGAGTGCTTGTCATTATAAGAGCTTCCTTCTTTATTCTTCTCTCAAGCCACCAGCTGCCAGCCAGCAGCAGCCAGCTGCCAGCCCAGCTGTTTTTTTTTTTTTTTTTTAGCACTTAGCATTTAGCATTTATTAACAGGTACTGTAAGAATAATGAAGCATTGTTTTTAATCTTGAGACTATGAAGGCTTTTCTTAGTTCTTCTGCTTTTGCAATTGTGTTTGTGAAATTTGAATACTTGCAGGCTTTGTATGTGAATAATTCTAGGGGGGGACCTGGGAGATAATTCCTACAGGGAATTCTCAAAACTACGCTCAACTATTAAAATAAACGAGATTTCTTTGTGTCTGTGTTACTGATCTTTGTATTAAAGGGTAAATTCAGCTAGTAACGATTTCTCTGCCCTGGTGGGGTTGAGACACTCTGTGTTTCTGCATATGACATGCCAAACACTTCATGGTTTATGGATTGGGAAGTGAAAGCTGAAGACTAAGTTCTGTGCTGAATACTGTTGATCCTCACAACACTGATGTAAGGGACAGGGAGGGCAACTTAATGCTATAGACAGAATTTCAGAAACCAAGAAGCCCCAGTGTGACATCTTTGTTCCATGTCTACTGAACTTTCATGTTCTAACTTCACAATTAAGTGCCATCAAGTTCAATTGTGGGCATATATGCTCATGCTTCAGTGATAGCCTTTGTTCTAAATGAGTCAACCAGTTACGATCTCCATTATTTAGAAAATGCATAGGGGTGTGGGCATGACGTGTTCCTGTGGGAGTCAACAGGTGCTGTCATGGAGGGAAAGGACATTACCTAAAATAAATGGCGATAACAGAAATAACCAACATTTGGTAAACACTTCCTACTATGCCAAACATTTTACATATACTTTATTTAATCCCTCAGTGACACTACAATGTAGCCGTTTTATCCCAATTTTGTTGATAAGAAAACAGTCCGAACGAAGATGAACAAGAAGGAAAAGTTCCCAAAACTATTGGGTGACTATGTCAACATTCAATCCACATCTTTCTGGGGACAAACTCCATGTCCTTTATACTAACAGATTACACTAGGTAATTTTATTTCTCTCTCTCTTTTTTTTCTTTTTTTGAGACAGAGTTTTGCTCTTGTTGCCCAGGCTGGAGTGCAATGGCACAATCTCAGCTCACTGCAACCTCCGCCTCCCAGGTTCAAGTGATTTTCCGGCCTCAGCCTCCCCAGGCATGCGCCACCATGCCTGGTTAATTTCGTATTTTTAGTAGAGGCGGGGTTTCTCCACATTGGTCAGGCTGGTCTCGAACTCCCGACCTCAGGTGATCCGCCAGCCTCAGCCTCCCAAAGTGCTGGGATTACAGGCATAAGTCACCGCACCTGGCCAAAAAGGATATTTTCAAAAGCAATTATGCTGGGTACACATTATGCACCAAGAATAGCTGGGTAACAGTGGTAACATAAATCTCTAGTTTATACCATTTAAGTAACTTGGTGTCTTAGTTTAGAAACACTGGTTAATCTGATTCATGCTAATTTTTACTTTTAAATTATGATAAAATAGAACCTATCAAAAAATGAAATTATTTTGCTTGGAGAAAAGAAGGCTGTAGGGTGATTCAACAATATTTATTAAGTCTACTTTTTCATTTATGTTTATTTTATTTATAAACAATTTCTGTCTTTCAGAGAATGGCCAGCTATTGTCTATAGTGTGTGTATGTGTGTGTGTGTCTGTGTGTCTGTGTGTAATAAGATTGCGTGAGAAAGGAGCTAAATTTCTCAAAACAAAGTGTTAACAGAGGCTAGGAAATCTGACCACTAGAGATTTTTAAAATTTGGAAAAATGATCAACCAAGTGGCCTGAGATTCATTTAAACTTGTAGCTTTTATTACCTTGTTGTAGTGGTTGGGGAATGAGGTAGTCTAAATAATTGGATATTCTAGTTAATAGTTATTGCTAATAGATTCATAATTTTCAAGGAAGTGGGATGCTGTAAATTATAAGAAGAAACTAAATCCTGAAATACACTTCTTCTTGGATTTAAAAAATGCTAGGAAAGGTTGTACATGAGCAGAGGGCACTGTGAGCTTATTTTCTAGATTTTACTCTGAAGAACTAATGACACGAAGACTGTGCCTATCTGAGACTTTTGAAAATAGCCCAAAGTATCATATCCTGATACTTCATACTTCATAGAGGACTGCTCCAAAGACAGCAAACTTGATTTATGTAATAAATTAAGTTCAAAAGATCTTCATAAATCATAAAATTACATTCGATTATAAAAAAATCACCAAGTTTACCATTATGTTAGATCCCTCAATTGCTAAATATCACTTCCTCTTTTCAGTAATAATAAAATCACTAACCTACTTATGCTCATAGAAAACACTAAATATCACTTTTTCTGATCAGATGAGGGCAAGTCAGGGCATAAGGAATGAAAACACCTTTGTTATTTCCAAGAGATTTCAGGGCAATTCTTATAAATCTTTACGTTGATTGAAAAGAAAAAAAAATTATGCTACCTAAACATCTCCTGGGAATAGCAAATGTGCTTGCATTGGCTGAAAACCACAAGGGCACACTATTAACGTGGGAGTTATTCCAGACCAAGCTATTGGAGCTCAGCACAGCTGATTATCCTGTTTTCCAGGTGGGGGCTCTGCATCACTCGTGACTAAAATATCACACTCATACATCTGTGTTATCAACTTCCTGCTGCATTCCTTACCCAGTGCTTATTCTGTTGGGACAAACATGCCTATGGCTTTACCAAGATCGAAGGCAACAGCAAGCTTGACCATGTTCAACTCACAAAGAAAGTCAGATGCAGCACAGCCTTTAAGAATATGAGATTTTGCCCTTCCTTTATAGAAAATAATCAGAAAACTTTCCTTTCCTTTTGGTAAATACAAAAATGCATTTTGAGAAATTCGTTTCCTCTTTAAGATATTGTATATCAAATGGTGAGGGGATGGAAATTGCGGGAAATGTAAAACAAATGAATGGCAACCATATTAATAGAGAGAAAAAACAAAATAAAGAATATTATAATGAATAGTGTATTTTTTAATTGTTTTTCTAAAACAGTAATGCTTAAATTGATTGCAAATTGGCTCCTATTTCCTACTTCTCCCTGGATCCATATCCTCTGCAGTGTGACTTTGTAATTCCTTCCATCATGAGGAGTCCATTTGCTCATCCCTTGTATCTGGGATATTCTCGTAACATGACCTGACCAATAGAATGTGGCAAAAGTGACTTGTGAGTTCCAGAGTCTAGGTCTCAGGAAACCTGGCATGCTTCTCTTCTCTCTTTTGTTCCTCTACCTTTTCCATACAGAATGCTCAGACTAGCCTGCTCAAGGGTGCAACCTGTGGGGCAGAGCAGAGTCAGCCTGCTAGTCCCAGCCAAGACCCCAGATATGTGAGAGAGAGCCCAAGACTAACAAAACTGCCCAGGTCATCCACAGATGACTGCAGATACATGAGTAAGTTCAGCTCACGTCCTCCGAACCACTCAGATGTCCTGTAGATGTATGAGAAATATTAAATGATTGTTGTTTTAAGCCACTAACTTCAGAGTAGTTTGTTATATAACAAAACCGCTGATGCAAATGGCATCAAAAATTGTTGAAAGAGAGAGAGGGGATCAGGGTGAGAGCTGTAGGTGACTGTATCTGTGCTAATACCACATAGCCCTTTTTGGGGGATTGCCCTGAATAATACATTAGCTTTGCTATGAGTAAAATACTATATCCTCTGAATTGTCATGAATTATGTGGAGACATACGTGTTTTGGAAGTGTGAAAGTCCTTGGGCTCAGATAAAAGGTGTTACCATCTAGAAAGTACAGGTAGTTTATTTCAATTCTACTCCAATAACTAGCATGTCATTCCATTCGTGTAGAAATAAGCTACCTGACTATCTCACTATTTGAAATAGAAGTATGAACTGTGGGTAAGTGTGTGAGGACAATGTCTGGGCAACCAAATTGGAGCTCAAATCCACAAACAGTACATTAAACAGTGGCGCAGTCGGTCAGAAATTCACTCAGAGTTGTTGTGTACTTGCCATAACCAGCTTAGTCATCTTGGTCCCAAAGTCATAGTTGATGAGAAGTGTCAAGTTAAGAGAGAAGGACTTCTAGAGATAGGTACATACACAATGATAACAGGTGACATCTGAGAACCTAAGGAAGGGCAAAGAAAGAAACACTGCAAAGCAGATTCAAAAACACTTAAAAGCATAGCAGCTCGGGGCCCGTTAGTGTAAGAGAAAAGGAGCTCCATATGCCTCAGTAAAACCTAAGAGCATCACTGTACTGCATTTATTCATTCATTCACTTCACATGTTTATTCAACAAATGCTATGTATACTGAGATTTTTCTCTGGTCATTGTACTGGCTAGAACCTAAAGGAGTGAGACTATTAATTAGAGTTTACAATCTGGCAATGATATTGTTAGCAGTCCATTCACAAAAGGGTTAATTCAAGTTAAGCCAGCCTAAATGTTTATGCAAAATAGGATTTTTGCCTAAGTTTAAAGGGTATCAGAAAAGTGTAGCCATTGAGAATGACTCATTTCATGGTGTTCTCAGATGACTGAAGTATTATTAGTATGTTTCCATTTCTAGTGCAGGAACCTCCACGTTTTAGAGGAAAGGAGGAAAGAATTTGTGTAGACTGTGCCTAAAAAACATAGAAATTTGTTTACAATTTATTTAAAGATAAAAATAAAGAACTAGGTTGCTTTAAAAAAGGGAGGGAAGGAAAATCAAAACACATCTTATTTGAGGTGTTAAAACTTTTTAAAGAAAAATAATAAAACTTAGTAAAATAAAGTTGTATTCTTCTAAACATAATTTTTTAAATCTTCAGCTGAAAATGAAAAATACAGATTATACTAAGAAGCAACTGTTTTACATTCTGCTTTCTCAATAGTATTTAAAAACTCAGTTATTTTCAGAAATGAGGAAGTCTTGATCTGCTAGATGAAGGTTGGCTGCAGGTGGTGTTTATTGCTTTGAGATGGCAACGAACCATAAACCCTTCACTTGGTAAATATTAAACTGGCTGAATGAATCTAAAGCATGTCTGACATATAGGAAAAATACAGCCCTGATAAGCAGTCTTGAAACCCACAAGCTACATGGAAAACACAGGTTCAACTACATCATAAAAATTCAGACAATTCCAGTTCAGGATGATGAATTGATCCTAAGCAATTTTCTTTCTCTCTCTCTCTGTCTCTGAAGACTCTTAAATGGCATTTTAAAAATAATAATGGGGCCGGGCGCAGTGGCTCACACCTGTAATCCCAACACTTTGGGAGGCCGAGGTGGGGAGATCACGAGGTCAGGAGTTCAAGACCAGCCAGACCAACATGGTGAAACTCCGTCTCTACCAAAAATACAAAAAAGTAGACGGGCGTGGTGGCTCGTGCCTGTAATCCCAGCTACTCAGGAGGCTGGGGCAGGAGAATCACTTGAACCCGGAGGTAGAGGTTGCAGTGAGCTGAGATCGTGCCACTGCACTCCAGCCTGGGTGACAGAGTGAGACTCTGTCTCAAATAATAATAATAATAATAATAATAATAATTGTATATATATATAAAGTATACATATATAATAATATATATATTTACATTTATGATGATGATGATGATGATGGTTGCCGGGTGCAGTGGTTCACGCCGGCAATCCCAGCACTTTGGGAGGCTGAGGCAGACATATCACCTGAGGTCAGGAGTTCAAGACCTGCCTGCCCAATATGGTGAAATGTCGTCTCTACTAAAAATACAAAAATTAGTTGGGCATGGTAGTGGGCAAATGTAATCCCAGTTACTCAGGAGACTGAGGCAGGAATAATCGCTTGAACCCAGGAGGCGGAGGTTGCAGTGAACCGAGATCACACCACTGTACTCCAGTCTGGGTGACAGAGTGAGACTCGGTCTCAAAGAATAAAAATAAAATAAAAATAATAATGAGATAACCTGTGTGAAGAGAATAGAAGAGGACTATCAAGGAATAAAAATTTTTACCATGTTCCTAGAAGCTGGATAATTGATAGAGAAGTGGTAAATTATGAATTAAGTTGAAAGAAATCAAACTTAGAAGTATGTGAGGAAGGGACAAGGCTTAGGAAGATGCCTACCTACCCTGAAGAATTCCAGAGAAATTAGAGGCATGGAAATACCAGATACAAAGAAGGGGAAGAGTGAAACATGGAAACGAAGAGTCAAATCTGTCATCCAACTGACAGAAATTTCAGAAAGAGAGTATAGAAATAGCACATGAGAGAAAAGCGTCAGAAATTATAAGATACTTTATCTGAGCTAAATAATACAAATCATCATATGGACAGAGTCCACAGAGTAGCCAGCACATTGAAAATAATTTCTTATGTCTAGACATATTATTACAAAATTTTAGAACATCGAGGTTCAAGTAAATTTGCAACGGCCTCCAGAAATGAAATATTAAAGCAAAACAAAACAAATCAAAACACAGCTAACCCATAAAGTAGCAAGAATCAAATTTGTTTCAGCAACACTGGAAACTAGAAGTCTATGGACCAAAGCCCATGGACCAGGGACCACATCTGAGAGAAAAAGGATATGCCATCTGTTTATGTACATATGTCCATGGGAAGTTCCATAGAAATTCAAAGTTCTGCTGGAAATTATATTCAACCTAGAATTCTTCTTTTTTTTTAAGATGGAGTCTTGCCCTTTTGCCCAGGCTGGAGTGCAATTGTGCAATCTCAGCTCACTGCAACCTCCACTTCCCAGGTTCAAACGATTCTCCTGCCTCAGCCTCCCGAGTAGCTGTAATTACAGGTGCCCGTCATCATGCCTAGCTAATTTTTGTGTTTTTTCAGTAGAGATGGGTTTCACCATGTTGGTCAGGCTGGTCTCAAACTCCTGACCTCATGATCTGCCCACCTTGGCCTCCCAGAGTGCTGAGATTACAGGCGTGAGCCACTGCGCCCAGCCTCAACCTAGAATTCTATACTTGGCTAGCTTAGCCTAGGTGCTCTGCTAAAAAGCAAAGTTTGAGGCAGGGATTAAAACACTGATACTTTGCTTGGGAGGTATAACCCTAAGGTGATGAGCATGAGAAACCCAGTAAGTGAGGCAAGGGAGGATGTGAAGCATCACTGCACAGCCATCAATTCACAATGAGCCCCAAAGAACCATACTCAGCATGTGTGTGTGTTCAGTTCAAGGGTCTTTTCTGAAAGAGCTTCAAAAGCCTATTAGGAATGTGAGCTAATCCATTAAAGGAGCATGGTGCCATCTCTTGTTTTTTTTTTTGTTTTTTTTTTGTTTTTGTTTTTCTTTTTTTTTTGGAGACAGAGTTTTGCTCTGTCATCCAGGCTGGAGTGCAGTGGCGCAATCTTGGCTCACTGCAACCTCCACCTCCCGGGTTCAAGCTTGGCTGGTTTCAAACTCCTGACCTCAAGTGCTCCACCTGCCTTGGCCTCCCAAAGTGCTGGGATTATAAGAGTGAACCACCACACCCGGCTGCATGGCACCATCTCTAACAAATAGTACATCTAACAAATAACAGATAAAGGTTATGGAGAGTTGTGAGGTTCTATAAAGTCAAAATGACGAGGCAGGGCAAATGGATGTAACCTGTAATTTTTCCTGGTGAGCAAGTTAGAGCAAGCTTACATTCTGGGGGATGTTTAAAGCTTCTGCTTTACAACTTTGAGAAATTTCAACCCTTTGAATTCCTGAGGTAGCACCCTACAGTAGGAGCAACGCTACCACAGGGCGAGGCCAACTGACTTGGCCATCAACTTAATTAATAATTACTAACATGATTGGGCAGATTTGTCACTTGAAGTTGGTTAAAACAAAATGATATTTTAACGAGATGATATGCTGGATAATTTTTGATGCTTATGGAATAATACGACTGGTCTGCTCTGGAATTAGAACTTCTTAAAGCCAGGTACAGTGGCTCACGCCTGCAATCCCAACACGGGGAGGCTGAGGAGGGAGGATAGCTTGAGCCCAGGACTTTGAGACCAGCCTGGGCAACATAATGAAACTGAGACTCCATAAAATATATATATATTTACACAAAACTCAGCCACGAGTGGTGGCATGTGCCTGTGGTCCCAGTTACTTGGGATGCTGAGGTGGGAGAAGCCTGGGAGGTCGAGGCTGCAGTGAGCAGAGATCATGCCACTGCACTCCAGCCTGGGCGACAGAATGGCTCTGTCGGAAAAAAAAAAAAAAAAAGAACTTCTAGTAATAGAGGAGTCCACGCCCTTGGCTCTAGGAGAACCTTTGGGGCCTCATTGCCATGCGCCCTGCTGGAACGTGCTCTCAGATTTTAACAATTGGGCTAAGGGTCCGAGCAAAGCCTGGTTTGAAAGGGCTGCAGAAACATGATGCTTTGACTCTGGAGGCCTTATGGGGGGCCCAGAAGTCTCCCCAAAGCAAAAGGGACCCTTTTCCTTTCCCAGGACCAGTAGGCCAACCTCATTGGTCAGGGTCGAGGTTTTGGCTCCGTGGGCCATGGGTCGTTCGTCCCCATGGGTCCCTGTGCAGTGCTGCCCCTAGTACCCATGTCCCTCCCATCTCTGAATTTCCATGTTTGACGGGCTCAGAACTCAACAAAATACTGTGGGGAGACACAATGACATGCTGGCAGAGGACAGACAAGGTTTCGAGAGAGGACAGGTGCCCAAAGTGAGGGAGGCCTGTGAGCCTCATCTGCCGCCCCCAGGGCATCACGGACCCAGGTTGCAATGATTACATAATGTAGCAATAAATAAGCTCTAGTTGCTTTAAGCCATTGAGATTTTGGGGGTTGTTACTTCAGCAGAACCAGATGCTGACTAAGTAAAACAGAAATTGATACAGTGGGTAGGGCATACAGTAACAAAATCTAAAACGAGTGAGTTTGACAGAATGGTAGGTTGGTGGGTGGCAAAGAAACATATTGAAGGCTGAAAAGATGAAGATCCCTGTTAAACAGAAGCAAAGCATTTGTTATAAATGTTGCCGGTAGTCACTTGGGAAGAAAATCATGTGCCTATTGAATGTGTAGATTTGGAGGGAAAGGTGGAAAACATAATGGTGGTAGTCTGTTGTTTGCTGTTAACTGAGAATTGACTGGCTTGACAGTAGAAACGGTGGAAACTTCTCAGTATCAACTAAAGTTTATGGACTTTGCACATAATGCTGTGACAGGTTGGAAGAGCTTTGAGATTGCCCCCTTGACAGCAGGTATACTATCAAGAAAGGAAGAAGTAAAGCAAAAGGAGTAAACACAAGCCAAATCATGAAATCTCTTTTAAGCCACTAATTAAGGAGTTAAGTCTCTTTCTTGAAGCAGCAGGAAGCCTTCAAGGGTTTTTGAAAAAGGGATGACATGAGTGGCCTGGAAATGAATTTCTTATAAAAATTTAGAAGAAGCTAACATCTTGTAAACAATATATGTGCACAAATCAGATCATACATAATCTGAATTAAAATATTCAGAAACAACATAGCATACATAACATAAAGCAAAAATTAAAATTCCCTTTCACATAACACAAATTTCCTCTTATTTCCCCAGATTATCATATTGATACTTTGATGTGTGTCTTTCCAGAACTTTGATATACACCCAAACACACGCATGTGCATGTGTGTCCCATTCCCCCCCACCCCACACACACATACTCTTAAATGTAGAGTGTTGGTTTGTAACATGGATAGAGTCACACATATAGATGTAACTATATGACTATTTAACATGTATTCCAGTGTGTGGATGCACTATAATTTCTTTTGTTAAAATTTTACTTTAAGTTCTGGGAGACATGAGCAGAATGTGCAGGTTTGTTACATAGGTATACATGTGCCATGGTGATTTGCTGCACCTATCAACCCATCATCTAGGTTTTAAGCCCCGAATGCATTAGGTATTTGTCCTAATGCTCTCCCTCCCCTTGACAGGCCCCGGTTTGTAATGTTTCTCTCCCTATGTCCATGTGTTTTCATTGTTCGACTCCCACTTACGAGTGAGAACATGCAGTGTTTGGTTTTCTGTTCCTGTGTTAGTTTGCTGAGAATGATGGCTTCCAGGTTCATCCACGACCCTGCAAAGGACATGAACTCATCCTTTTTTATGGCTGCAGAGTATTCCATGGTGTATGTGTGCCACATTTTCTTTATCCAGTCTGTCACTGATGAGCATTTGGATTGGTTCCAAGTCTTTGCTATTGTAAACGGTGCTGCAATAAACATACATTGCACTAGAACTTCTTATTGATGAACAATTAGAATGTTTCCAATGTTGCATTAAATAACTGCACACATCTAGAGTAGTTGTAAAGCTGTCTCCAAACTCAGGTGTGCACGATGTATGACTCTATTTTTCTCTAACAAAGTGTAATTTCTCTTTTAAGCACCTTCTATCACGTAGCAGGTAAACTAATCCCAGTCTTTTTAGGATTATGGCCTACTGCCACTCATGGAATTTGAGTCATGGTTCCAGAATCTTACACAAGTCAAGAGGGTTGGTTGAGGCCCTTGGACATAGTGTCATCTGTTCTTTTTCCCTATCAGATCCAGGGTCTTTCAGCTACTTCTGTGACACATCTGGGCACGTGAAATTATTTCTATGAAGCTTCCCATGGTCATATCTATATGGCTTATGTTTACTCCTTTTGCTTTACTTCTTCACTTCTTGATAATATACCTACTGTCAAGGGGGCAATCTCAAAGCTCTTCCAACCTGTCACAGCATTATGTGCAAAGTCCATAAACTTTAGTTGATACTGAGAAGTTTCCACCGTTTCTACTGTCAAGCCAGTCAATTCTCAGTTAACAGCAAACAACAGACTACCACCATTATGTTTTCCACCTTTCCCTCCAAATCTACACATTCAATAGGCACATGATTTTCTTCCCAAGTGACTACCGGCAACATTTATAACAAATGCTTTGCTTCTGTTTAACAGGGATCTTCATCTTTTCAGCCTTCAATATGTTTCTTTGCCACCCACCAACCTACCATTCTGTCAAACTCACTCGTTTTAGATTTTGTTACTGTATGCCCTACCCACTGTATCAATTTCTGTTTTACTTAGTCAGCATCTGGTTCTGCTGAAGTAACAACCCCCAAAATCTCAATGGCTTAAAGCAACTAGAGCTTATTTATTGCTACATTATGTGATCATTGCGTGTTGACTGGGGCCAACATTTTTCTTTCTTATGGACCCATGCTAAGATGGGCTCTATCTTCTTACTTCTACAATGTGCCTGGAACTTTACATACTTCGTCTTGTTTAATCTTCACAACAACTATTATCTGTGCTTTCTAGGAGAGAAAACTGAGTCATAGAGATATTAAGCAATTTTCCCAATGTCATTCATCTAAGAAACAAATCAGTTAGGACTTGAATCTGGACAACATGTTTCCCCCCAAGCTTACCCTATACCTTCGTAGGATATTTGTGAAGAGTCATGGTAAATGAATGGTGATAATAAAATTCACTGGGATGGGAGGAAGGGGTAAGGGTTTTTCTCAAAAACTGATCTGGGAAGAGAATGATAATTTCAGACTTAAAATTTTAATTAGTGACAGTATATAAAAGCAAAATTATGTTATGATGTTAAATAAACACCTAAAAATTGGGTGAGAATAACATGTCTCTATTTTAGTAATTCCATTTACTCAACAAAATGCTTAAGGCATGATTCTTTAAGTTAGTGCAGTACAGTTTGCATGTCTAGGGCCACTGTGAGTCCTGGAGTGCCTGGGATTATCTGAGTAGATTGGACACGAAGGTTTAATGGCCGTGAAGTAGGCAGTATTGCTTGATGCCCTAGGATTTATATGGGAGAGCTGAGGTAGACGCTCAACCTCAGGCAGCATTCTAGGTGGAAAAGAACCACTATAAATGGAAAAAGCTGGAGTCCTCTCACAGACTTTGCTCCAGAAGCTGAACAGAGTGGTGAGAGGAGCCTTTTGAATGTAGCACTGAGTAGTGTGCCCCTTTGTCCCCTGATGCAGGATGAGAGTTCAGTTGTCTGTCATCTAATCGAGCTCCAGGAAACTGGGAACCGAGAACGGAATATAGAGGACCATCGTGTTTTGAGGTTATGTGGAATTGTCTCTAACACTTGAGGACCATTTCCCAATCCAGCAAGTATCTGACGTGGCAGAAAAGCACACCAATGTCAGTGAGACTGTGAGGCAGGTAGCGACAGCTACAGCCAGAAGGGATGCCATCCACCTCATTAGTGTAGGACACAGATGATAACTCTCTCCTCCTTGCAAAACTTTCTTCACCTGGCTTTCAGGACGGCACACACACTCTTCTAGTTTTCTTTTTTACTTCACTGCCTGTGCCCCAGTCTTTCCTGTCCCAGTGAATAGAAACTCCATTTGCTTAGGCCAAATATTTAGCCTACCCCTGACTCTTCTTTCTTACACTTACCACACACAATTCATTATTAAATGCTGTCAACTTTCCCTTCAAGCCATTTCCAGAATATGATCCCTTCTCCCACACTTCTTACTACAGCCACAGTGACCACGTCAATCTTCTGCTCAAAATTGTCAGAGCTGCATCATCTCACAGAGATGGTCCTACAAGATCAGATTCCTTGTCACCTATTTGATCTTATTTCCCATCATTCTCTCCATTTCTCACTGAGCTTAAGCTACACTGGCCACCTTGCTGCCCCTCAGACATACTGAGACTAGTGCCACCTTAAGATCTTTACATTTGTGCCCCCCCTCCAACTTCCTGGAATATGTGGCTTGCTCTCTCACCTCCTTCAGGTCACAGCTGAAATGCCATCTTTATTAGAGAAATATGCTCTGACAGTACCATCTAAAATATCAGCCCTGCCACCATCCCCTCCTTCAATAACTCCCAATATCCCTCTCCTGCATTATTTCTTACTATTACTTCTCTACAGCACTTATTATCATCTGAACATATTTGTTTATTGTCTGCCTTTTCACTAGAATGTAAGCTCTAGGACAGAAAAGTTTTATTTGTTTCCTGAGAGTCTGGGATTGTTTTGGCACACAGTGAATACAAAGTAAATATTTACTGCATGAATTACTGACTTAACCCCATGTTGCGTGTGGAAAGAGACCAGCAAAGGAGAATGAGTCTTGGGAAGTTAGGCAAAAGAGGCCTTGGAAGGGCCGCTGAGGAATCCAAATGGGACACAGCTGAAAGAACTTAAAAAAAAGCAGAAGGAATTGGAATTCTGGTGATTTCTCTGAAAAAGAGTTCCTACAAACCAGAGACTGCTGCTGTTTTTCAGGGGCCTGGGAAATGTGGTTCCAGTGTGATGAGTTTAAAATTTTGACATATTTTAAATAGTTTAGCAAAGGCATTCGTTTTATGGAAAAAGCTGGATATATGTGACTGTATATCTTGGGTAGGGGGTCAGAATGGGCAGAGAGCCATCATTTTGAATCTCAGGGAGAGCACAGACTTGGAGGCTTACCCTTCACAATACAATCAATGGCATCCTTCTACCCCCTGGTGGCCGCACAGCTAAACTGCGTGAAGAGATGAAGTCTTTGAAGATGAGAAAAAAACACAAGAATTTCAAGGTAATATCTTTCAAAGCCTATACCAACCATACATGTGTGTGCAATGTATGTGTGTGTGTGTGTTTTCGCATAAATATCTCCCAAGGTTTCTTTTTCATGAAACATGCCCGTGCTGCCTTACTGTGAGTTCAGCATCACAGGGGACCAGTTGAATGGAAGAAAGACATTCCTACCCTGACAGCTATGTTTTGCTGTAAAACACACCCCCCAGTCCAGACCACAAACAAGCTCCTTTCATAGCTATCTGCAAGGTGTGTTTGTAGAACTGATGTCTGTTGAAGCTGGAAGGTTTGTATAGGCAAGCTTAAAGTCTGGGATTCTACAACTTTATGATGATTCTTTCTCATTCTACCTCCTTCCAGTCTATGAGTTTGGGCATCCCAAACTTTCCCACTTCAGGCTTTCACTTGTTGGAAACATCTACATCCTCTTTGGATTCACTTCTATTTGCCCCATTTTAGTTCTGCAAAGCCCTATAACAAGTATTGTTGAAGAAAAAATACCAGAATAGATCCTGGACAAATGAAAAGAATTAATTTAGCATTGTATATCTGTTAGATGCAAGCTTGTACAGATTTAGGTATGTGTAACAGATATCCAGATGTCTGTTCAACCCTTGGTTTGGAATTTTTAGTCCATGATATTAAAGGTGAAAAAGGTCCTATTCATTTTATAGATGAATTACGTGCAGTGAAATGATTACTTCAAGATCACATAGCGAATTGGAGGTAGAGCCAGGACTAGAATGCAGGCCTTCTTACGCCTTACCAAATGCTGCTGTTAGCAGCAGAGAGACAAAGCTATGAGCGTCGACGAAGCTGACCCCAGTGAACAGTGCTCTCGGTGGTTTTGGATAGTTCAGCAAACCTCATTCGGCTCAGCAAACAAGAAACTAAACTTTATGACATCCTTAGTTTTGCTCTCTGCCTGGCTGCCTAGACCTACCAGTCATGATTTCCAGGGGATTCCAACTCCATGATATCTCTTACATTCATCAATTTTCTTCCTACTTCCACAGAAATTGCTGTGGTTCAGAAGAGACATCTAGAAGAAACCCTGTTGCAAGTTCTATGCAGCGCACGTGTGCCAGCACACACACACACACACACACACACGCACGCGCGCGCTCACATGCACAGAAACACACACACACACTACTCGTAAGTATATGTAAAGAGCACGGCTGGTATTATATCCCAAGCATACCAAAAACAGTAGGCCCAGTGTGTATGACTGTTGTGCTTTTTTGGGGGATAAGCTGTGATTCACAATGAATTCTATTTTACAACGATAATTTTAAGGGCTGGCACAGGATCTCTTTAGCTATATATGTGTATACATTGTACATCTGTACATGAGAGAGCCACTTGCTATTTTTAAGGATATTGTTTTCTCTCTTCTTAAAACAAAGTATTATTTTTAAATTACAGAAGAGATACTATTCATTAAGATTTAAAAGGTATACATCCCATAACCCAGTAATCCTACTTGTAAAGTGGATACACGGACCCAAGGAAGTTTGTACAAAGATATTCATAGCAGCATTGTCTTGTAAGAGTAGAACGGTAGAATAAGTAGAAAGCTGAAACTGGATCCTTTCCTTACTCCTTATACGAAGATTAATTCAAGATGGATTAGAGACTTAAATGTTAGACCTAATACCATAAAAACCCTAGAAGAAAATCTAGGTAGTACCATTCAGGACATAGGCATGGGCAAGGACTTCATGTCTAAAACACCAAAAGCAACGGCAGCAAAAGCCAAAATTGACAAATGGGATCTCATTAAACTAAAGAGCTTCTGCACAGCAAAAGAAACTACCATCAGAGTGAACAGGCGACCTACAGAATGGGAGAAAATTTTTGCAATCTACTCATCTGACAAAGGGCTAATATCCAGAATCTACAAAGAACTCAAACAAATATACAAGAAAAAAACAAACAACCCCATCAAAAAGTGGGGAAAGGATATGAACAGACATTTCTCAAAAGAAGACATTCATACAGCCAACAGACACATGAAAAAATGCTCAGCATCACTCGCCATCAGAGAAATGCAAATCAAAACCACAATGAGATACCATCTCACACCAGTTAGAATGGCAATCATTAAAAAATCAGGAAACAACAGGTGTTGGAGAGGATGTGGAGAAATAGGAACACTTTTACACTGTTGGTGGGATTGTAAACTAGTTCAACCATTATGGAAAACAGTATGGAGATTCCTCAAGGATCTAGAACTAGATGTACCATATGACCCAGCCATCCCACTACTGGGTATATACCCAAAGGATTATAAATTATTCTACTACAAAGACACATGCACACGTATGTTTATTGTGGCACTATTCACAATAGCAAAGACTTGGAATCAACCCAAATGTCCATCAGTGACAGACTGGATTAAGAAAATGTGGCACATATACACCATGGAATACTATGCAGCCATAAAAAAGGATGAGTTTGCATCCTTTGTAGGGACATGGATGCAGCTGGAAACCATCATTCTTAGCAAACTATCACAAGAAGAGAAAACCAAACACCGCATGTTCTCACTCATAGGTGGGAACTGAACAATGAGTTCACTTGGACTCGGGAAGGGGAACATCACACACTGGGGCCTATCATGGGGAGGGGGGAGGGATTGCATTGGGGAGTTATACCTGATATAAATGATGAATTGATGGGTGCTGACGAGTTGATGGGTGCAGCACACCAACATGGCACAAGTATACATATGTAACAAACCTGCACGTTATGCACATGTACCCTAGAACTTAAAGTATAATAAAAAAAAAGAAAAAAAAAGAGAATTCTGCTGCTATAAAAAAATAAAAATAAAAAATAAATGATGAATTGATGGGTGCTGACGAGTTGATGGGTGCAGCACACCAACATGGCACAAGTATACATATGTAACAAACCTGCACGTTATGCACATGTACCCTAGAACTTAAAGTATAATAAAAAATAAAATAAAATAAAATAAAAAGAGTAGAACGGTAGAAACTACCTAAATGTTCATCAATAGGAAAATGAATAAACTGTGTCCTATCCATACCATAGATACAATATGGCAGCTAAACTTAACAAGATGAGTCTGTATATACTGACATGAAAAAAAAAATCCCCAAGGCATACTGTTCCATAAAAGGAGCAATCTGCAGAATCATATATATTATTTACAATTAAAAATTATACATTGATGTATACATGTAAATGTGCAGAAAAGCCTGGAATCTTATACATGAAAATGACAGTAGATTTTACCTCATGGGAGTACATGGGAAGGTGGGGGACAGAGAGAAGACAAGATGAAGGGCAAGGGGCATTTTAGGCTTTTGTTATACCATAATGCTTTGGGTGAAAAACAATATCATGTATTGTGCAATTTAAATTAAGTATTAAAAAGTATTACATAATTGTTTATTTCAAACCACATAATACATAAAGTAAAAAGTGATATTTCATCTTTACTTTTCCATAATTTATTTATCCCTTCCCCTTTTGGTGGACACTTTAAAGTTGTTTTCATTTTTTAAATTTGTTATTACAAAGAAAATTCTTGTTTGCTTTTTTCTTTTTTTCACTCATGTTATTATTTCTGTAGTATAGATCTCTAATACTCTGGTCATGGAACATAAGCACTTAAAAATTTGACAGATGCTGCCAAATTGCCCTCTAGAAAGAGTACGCTAATGATTCATAGAACATTAGTTTTGTCCATGTAAACTCCCTGGTTTACATTACCAAGCTTGCTACAATAGCAGTTGCACCCAGACGTTCTGATGGGGCCTCAAGTCCAGATGACAGCTGGCTTCATTTCCTTCCCTCTGTCTGTTGACCATTGGTGGAACAAGTGCAATGTCTGACCAGGTGACCCAATCAATAGAGGAAGCTGGGGTAGAGTGATAGGGGCTACTAGAAGACTAAATCTGCAGGAGCTATGAAACTCTGACAAATTAATGACCCATGGGCTACATGTGACCCACAGACATGTTTTCTTTGGCCTGTATAATGTTGGGCTACACAGTGTGTAAAAAAATATGACTCGGTGGTAAGCATTAAAGAAACAGTGCTGAATCCCCAACTTGTGATGTTTTCTTTCATGTCGTTCTCTGTGTACAGATTTATCAATTCATATAAAACCCCTGGTATTTCTTTATTTCCTTGCTCCTTCCCTGAGAGGTAAAATGGCTCCTTTTTCCCTTTTTCTTTGTAGCTATTTCACCAGAAGAGCATGTTTCTGCCTTCAACTGGGCAATAATTCGAATTCTGGAGTTTAACATTGGAAAGACTAGCTGTCCTGAGATAAGTTACATTCTGGAACAGAAAGGTAATATTTTTATTTGAAGCTATCTTTATCTTCATCTCCCAATTGATTCAGAACTAAACTAGGAAAGAGATGTACTATTTATTGGACCTCCTTAAATCCAAACACCATGTTCTAAAATATGGAAATGTTGAAATTGAGAGATTGTGCATCATAATTGATATTTATGGATTTTTTGAAAAAACTGGAAGATTAACCCTGAACCCTTGTTTCTAAATTGTGTGCTATACAACTCATCACAGTCCTTACTATTCCCTATTATCTGATACCTAGAATGAGAGACCATTGACATTGAGCCTCATGTGAAAATAAAATTGTAGTAGACAGAATAATACACCCCCCACCATCACAAAGATGTCCACATTCTAATCCTCAGAACCTGTCAATATGTTCATGGCAAAAGGGATTTTGCAGGTGTGATTAAGTATAGGGACAATATCTGGGGTGGGCTCAATATAATCACGAGGTTCCTAATAAGGGAAATATGAAAACAAGAGGCTCAGAGTCAGAAATGATGGAAGCAGAGGTCAGAAAGGAAGGGGATTTGAAGACACTATACTGCTAGCTTTGAGGGTGCTGGAAGGAATCACTAGCCAAGGAATTTAAGTAGCCTTTAGAAAGTAGAAAAGGCAAGAAAAAGGATTCTCTCCTAGAAGTTCCAGAAAGGACACATCTCTGCTTATACCTTGATTTTAGATCAGTAAGACCATTTTGAACTTCTGGCTTCCAGAAATGTAAGTGAATAAATTTGTGTTGTTTTAGACCACCAAGTTTAAGTGGCGATCGGAAACTAATACAAAAAGTAAGGAGAAAGTCAAACACTTCTTACACTGATATATCTATCACAAGAGGGAAAACAAATTAGATCAAGATGGCTATAAATTTCAGTGCTAATGTGAGAGTATTTCCTTGTAAAAGGATAGTGAACATTCTTTTGTTTTAAGAGACAGTGTGTCACTCTGTCACCCAGGTTGCAGTGCAGTAGTGGCATTCACTGTAACTTCATACTCCTGACTCAAGAAATCTTACTGCCTCAGCCTACCTAGTAACTGGGACTACACGTGCACACCACCACAGCCAGCTAATTTTTAAAATTTTTTGTGGAAAACGTGTCTCACTATGTTGCCTAGACTGGTCTTGAGCTCCTGGCCCCAAGTGATCCTCCAGCTCAGCCTCCCAAAGGGCTGGGATTACAGGCATGAGCTACCACGCCCAGCCTCCATTGTTGATTATTTAGCCAGCATCCAATACTCCCCTTACCTTTCATTAAAAGTACCCTGATTTTTGTTTAAGTGTTTAATGCTCTCCCATGTCTTTGATATGCTTTAGGGAAAACTAACGCTTTTTTGGTCTAAATGTGACTCTATCCTTGCTACAGTGAATCATTCAGGAGCCCAAATTTAAGAAAGTCAATGAATAGAATTTCCAGATTAACAGATTGGCTCGATATTGGGCATGTGGCTTAATTTTGTTTGTTTCTTCCTGTATTCTTTCTAGCCAGTGACCTAATTTTTACCAGTGCAAGTCTGTGAAATTGTTTTCTGTTTCTATATTACAAACAACCTCAAAACAGAGTTACTAATGTGGCTACATTTAGCTAGGAGTTTGGCAGGAGGTAGAAATTCCAAAGGTGGCTTTTTATTCTGTGGAGTCCATCTTCACATGACTTTTCCTCATTCAGTAGTCTAACCTGAGCTTCTTTACAGTATGGTGAATAGATTCCAAGGAGGACCATTCCAAGAGACAAGGATGCAGGAACACAAAGAGAAAAATACAATGTGTAAATAAACTTTTGCTTTTTCATCATATGTCCCATTGGCCAAAGCAAGTCATATGTCCAAGTTCAGAGTCAATGAAGAAAGTAACTAAACAAGGGCATGAATACCAGGAGAAGAGATTTATTGCAGGCCACTATCCACCACAGGAATGCTTAGGGGAAGTTTAAGGGAAAGAAATTTTCTCATTTTTAACTATTCAAATAGATTTTCTTTCTTTCTCTACTCAATATGGTATACTAATGGGAAGCCTGGATCTGCTCTAGCCATTTTTGTGCGATGATGAAAGTCAGGCTAAGGATAAAGTCAACAAACAGTGGGACACAAATGAAGCAATCACAGAGAAACAGACCTTAGGCCACAGGATTAAGTCAACCCTGAAATACATTTTATTTCTGGACTTCCAAATAAGTTAATTAAAAGCATTCTAACTATATGGCAAGTGAATTCCATTACTGCATATTTAACATGCAAAAGATGTCTGTTGACACAGTATAACTTAAAGTACCATTATGAAACAAATCATAATAAGAACTATGATAGAAATATGGAAGTGTTTTAATAATAAAAATAATAAACTAAAAAAAAGAACTGAAATGTCAACAATGTTTGCTTTGGAAAGCACATTGGTGATGCTATTAGGAAGTACAGTTATTTATAAAGTAAAAAAAATTGCTTGGGTGGAAAGCCCTTTTAGATACAGCATATATTTACTTTGAGGTGGAGTCAGGTGGCCATTTAGAAGCCTCCATCAGGCCGGGCTTGATGACTCACACCTGTAATCCCAGCACTTTGGGAGGCTGAGGTGGGCAGATCACTCGAGGTCCGAAATTTGAGACCAGCCTGGCCAACATGGTGAAACACTGTCTCTACTAAAAATACAAAAATTCGCCCGGTGTGGTGGTGCGTGCCTGTAATCCCAGCTACTCAGGAGGCTGAGGCAGGAGAATTATTGCTTGAACCTAGGAGGTAGAGGTTGCAGTGAGCCGAGATCGCGCCACTGCACTCCAGCCTGGGTAACAGAGCAAGACTCCATCTCAAATAATAATAATAATAATCATCATCATCATCATCACAGTGGCCAGGTGTGGTGGCTCTCACCTGTAATCCCAGCACTTTGGGAGGCCAAGACAGGTGGATCACGTGAGGTCAGAAGTTCAAGACCAGTCTGGCCAACATGGTGAAACCCCATCTCTACTAAAAATACAAAAATTAGCTAGGCATGGTGGCAGGCGCCTGTAATCACAGCTACTCGGGAGGCTGAGGCCAAACACCACATGTTCTCACTCATAAGTGGGAGTTGAACAATGAGAACATATAGGCACAGGGAGGGGAACATCACACACCAGGGCCTGTCAGGAGGTAGGGGCCTAGAGGAGGGATAGCATTAGGAGAAATACCTAATGTAGATGACGGGTTGATGGGTGCAGCAAACCAACATGGTAAATGTATACCTACGTAACAAACCTGCATATTCTGCACATGTATCCCAGAACTTAAAGTACAATAAAAAATAAAATAAATTTTAAAAATATCTCTGGATACATGCTTCTCTTCTAACATTAAAGACTCTGAAGTAAGAACCACAGTGGTCATACAAACCTGGGGAGTGTTGCTCAGGCAGTTCCTTCCTATTCATGGCTGTGCCATTACTGCATTATTAATCAAAGCTTGTTCAATCAACACTCTCTCCTGCCAACCTGTTCAACACAATCTGACACCTACTAAATGTGCTTCAAAGAAAAAAAAAAAGAAAACACATGGCAAGATACATGAAAAATATTTAACTTCACTAGTAACAGTAGTAATCAGAGAAATGCAACTATAACAAGATACCTATCAAATTGGCAACAATGAAAAAGTCTAGCAATACCATTTTGGTAAATATATGGAGAAATAGTACATTCTAGAGGGAATGTAAAACGATGCAACAACTTTAGAGGGCACCTTGGCATTACATTGCATTTAATAAAGAATGAGATAGCTATACATGTTGATTTAGCAATATCTAGCTACGTACTCTAGAGAAATCCGTATATGTGCACAAGAAGACTTGTCCAAAAATGACTAGTGCAGCATGGTCAATAATAATAAGCAACATAAATGTCCCTCTGCAGGAGAATGGATGAATGGATGCACTGGAATATTATACCTCAGTTAAAATGAATGACATAGAGTATATGTATCAACATGACTAAATCTTTAAATTATAATGTGCAGTACGAAAAACAAGTTGCAGAATAAGATACAGTGCATAGTAATACATAAAAATCATACTCTTTTTGTGAAGTGGCAACATACAAAACAATAACATACAATTTTTTCTTGGTACATGCAAAATTGTAACAGTAAAATAACATGCAAAGGAATGCTAAGCATCATCACATTCATGGCAGTGAACACCTCTGGAAAAGAGCAGCTAGAAATGAAAATTAATGCATGAAGAGATCTTCATCTCAATCTGTAATGTTTATCTTATATTTTAGAAAGAGAAACTAATAAAAATAAATAGGGCAAAATGTTAACGTTTGGTGAAACTGGCTGGAGGATTTTGTTTTAGAAAGAACAAAACAAAACCTCAAGGAATAATCTGGCCTAGAAACTCCTTCTAGGATTGACAGTGATACGTTGATCTATGTTCCTCAAATGGTGGATAGTTGAAAACTGAATTTGAAAATATGCTTTCCAATTATTTTAGATACATCATACTCTATCATCAATGATCGAGTGAATAAAGAGCAACAGATAAAATTCATGAAATGCAGTGTTGAAAATTAAAGATGATGACATCAAGCAATCAGAATGCTAGAAGTGCCTCAGAAGAAGTTATCCTGGGCTATTTTGCAAAATTTTTATTCATGTTTGGAAGTAACTACATTTGTGAACAGCTGTTTCTTCAGTACAAAACTAAGAACTGAATAGAACTATATATGCTCCCAGTTAAAGAAATCTAGACTAAATTCTTTACTGCACATCAAAAAGAGAAATAAAAGACCTTTACATTGACATCTTGGGCCTGAAGAAAAATGTTAGACTCACATGAAAGGATTAGAATAGTACAAAAGCAAAACTAAAATTTTCCTGTTTCTATTTGTTTTTAAATTTCAAATTTCAAATTTAAAACATAATTTCTAATGTATGAATTATTAATACTGACATCAAAGCTTAAAAAATAAAGCTTAATTCTATTCATGACAGCTAATTTTTCTAATACCATATATATTACCTACCTGCTCCCTATTGTCACACCCTTCACCCTGCAGTATGACTTGGCTGTTCTGGCATCTCACTTTATCTTTCATTATGTCTCTACCCAGTGCTGTATCAAGGAGAGTAGTCAGAATGGTCCTCTCTGGGTATAAACAATAAGGGGGTGCATTGTCTGGAGGGAATTTAAAGACAATAATAAAACTGATCAAGAGTTGCTCTGCTTGTAAAATGTTTTTGGTATGAAATTATCTTATTTCACCTTCATTTTTAATTGAGATTTGTATTGATAAATAGACTTTATGCAATTGTAAGAAATAATAGGGAGAGATCCTATGTATTTGTTTCCCAGTTCCCCCAGTGGTAACATTTTGCAAAACTGGAGCACAATGTCACAGCCAGGATATTGGCATTGATAACATTTGATTTCTTCAGATTTCCCCATTTTACTTGTACTCATTTGTGTGTATATTTAGTTCTACACAATTTTATGACGTCTAGGTTTGTGTATCCACCACCACAGCCAAGATACCAAACAGCTCCAACACAAGGATTCCTTGTGTTGCCCTTTTATAACCATACCAAATTCTCTCCTGCCTCCTGGTGGAGGAGGCTCCTCTCCCTTCATCATCTCTGTCCTCTGACATTCACTAATATTTTCTCCATTTTTAACTATTGGTTAAAAAATTTTATATAGATTAAATCATACAGTATGTATTATTCTGAGATTGGCTTTTTTTTTTTTTTTGAAACAAGTTCTTACTCTATCTCCCAGGCTGGGGTGCAATGTCATGATCATAGCTCACTGCAGCCTGGACCTGCTGGTCTCAGGTGATCCTCCTGCCTCAGCCTTTGAAGTATCTGGAACCACAAGTTCACACCACCACACTGGCCACTTTTTAAATTTATCTTTTGGTAGAGATGGGGGTCACCTTATGTTGCGCAGGCTGGTCTCAAACTCCTGGGTTCAAGTGATCCTCCTGCCTTGGCTTCCCAAAGTGCTGGAATTACAGGCCTGAGTCGCTGCACCTGGCTGAGATTGACTTTCATACTTAATATAATTCCCTGGAGATTCATGCTATTTGTTGCACATATCAAGTGTTTTTGCTTTTGTTTTTGTTTTTGGTAGTATTATATGTATGTACCACAGTTTGTTAAGCCATTCACCCATTGAAGGATATCTGAGTGGCTTCTAGATTATTGCTATTACTTATAAAGCTGTTATGAACACTCATGTCTAGGTTACTGGTCTATTTTTTTATCACCACGTGCTGGAAATTCTGTCATCTACTGGAGTAGATTATTCCCATCAATCTGTTTCCTGCCTAGTACATCATGCTCTCTGCCACAATTGCTGCTGATACCATTATCAATACTGCTGCCGGTGTTAGTAGTATTGAAGCTTGGACAGTCTTCCCTGGATTGGAGAGTGGTAGAGAGACGAGAGGGCATCTGTAGCCACAGCTCTGCCATTAAGAAAACGTGGGCTAATCCTTAACCAGACTCAAGTGTTTCTGCTTCTCTCTTCATCTGCACTCTTCTCCGCCTGTTGACTAATACTCTCCTTATTTTCTAATCCAAAATTCAGAGGGAACTAGTTTGCTTGGCTTAGCTAATATACCTGCCACCTTAGGGGTTTAAAATCCATCTATGGATGATCCATCACTGGGTCAGGTGCTCATGCCTAATGCAATATGTAGTCACTCCTAAGTAGAGCATCTGTTTCCCCAAGCTGAAGGGCAGGATTATTTGATCTGTGGGCTACGCAATTTCTGCTAACAGGAGGTATTGAGTGGGCCGTGATTGCAATGTCCAGTATGCATGGAAAATTCTCTAGGTAAACTAGATGCCCATCTTAATCATAAAGTAAGCAAAAAATAATAAAACACTCACAAAGTGTTGAATTTTTATAATAATGTTCTTCAAAAAATATGGTTGTAAAATAAACTTCAACATAAGAAGATACAAAATAATCTGTAATCTAGTGAAAAGTTAGGTGATGTGTATCAAAAAGGAATAATCTAGTTTTGGAAAAATTGATGTATAGCCCTGCTTTCTTATAACAAAGAGATCACAAGTTTGGTTTACTGATAAGGATCCTCTGAGTCCAAGATGATAAAATCATAATAGGTAAATGTGTTTTGTGTTCGATTGTTTATAACAGTAAAAAAAAAAAAAAAAAAGGCTCAAATCATTAAGGTACAATTTTTAAAGTGACCACAAAATATTACTTACTCTAATGTAGGGGTTGGTAAACTCTAACCAGCCTGCTACTTATTTTTATATGTAAAGTTTTATTGGAACACAGTCATATCCATCCATTTACTTGTCAACAGCTGCTTTTACACTACAGTGGCATACTTGAGTAGTTGCAAAAACCTTCAAAGCCTCAAATATTTACTAGCTGGCCCTTTACAAAAAAAGTTTGCTTTGTTTAATTACCAAGAACCCATTACACCAATCCTGACTATTTTTGGTGGTATTCTGTATGAGCATTAGCTGCAAAAGCCCATGTTAATTCATGCAACTTAACCCATATCAAATTCCTAGCCTACAAAATTAGAGGTTATAGAAAGGTCAGTACATGCCACAATCTAATCATTTTCAAAGAGATTTTCTCCATAAGGCCTTATAAGAAATAAAAATAAATTGACAGAATTTTCATTAAATAATACTTCCTCATATAAAACTCTGCCCTGAGAAATCTAGATTGAAATATCTCAAGTTAAAGCTGGTTGCTACAGTCTGAATGTTTGTGTCTCATCCAAATTCATGTCGAAGCCTAAATACCAATGTGACGGAGTTGGGAGGTGGGACCTTTGGTAGGTGATTAAGTTGTGAGTATGGAGCCCTCATGATTGGGATTACTGCCCTTACAAAAGAGATCCCAGAGAGCTGCCTTGCTCCTTCCACCTTGTGAGGACACAGCTAGAAGCTGTCGTCTATGAGCCAGGAAGCAGGCTCTCACTAGACACCGAATCTGTCAGCGTCTTGATCTTGGACTTCTCAACCTCCAGAACTGTGAGAAATAAATTCCTATTGTTTATAAGTCACCCAGTTTATGGTATTTTGTTATAGAAGCCCAAACCAACTAAGACAATGGCATTCATGAAAAATGTATCTAAAAAGATAAAGCATTCAATAAAATTGAAAGGTATGCATTTGCCATAAAGTTGAATATTTATTACTAGATAAGCCCAGGCAACAAATTCCCTGACCCAGTTGGGGGTAGCTGTGAAGGAACTTTCTGATATGGTTCTCATCTTTTAAGGATCCCAGAATGGGGGTGGTTGCCCACATTTTGTCTTCCATAGGGACGAGATATATCATACTAGCAGTCCTGCAAGTGTCTCTACAGGATACTAGCTTTAACCGTGAGATCCTCAGAAGCCATTTGGGGAGAGGACATTCTTCATGAAGCAATTGGGGCTATTTCTATCTAGACCTGAATTGTCAATACATCATATATATCCAAGAATGATGTGGAACGATATTCAGTGGGACCACAGGGAGAATTACAGTTTGCAACTAGACAAAGTGGGCTAGAGTCTCCTAAACTACTGATGTTAAGGCATATTGATGATAGTCATCTAAATCTTGTAAGAGATGAATGTTTAAGATCTTTTTGGATGGGCAGGGTGGCTCATGCTTGTAATCCCAGCATTTCGAGGCCGAGGCGGGTGGATCACTTGAGGTCAGGAGTTCGAGACCCTCCTGGCCAACACGGCAAAACCCCATCTCTACTAAAAATAGAAAAATTAGCCAGGTGTCGTGGCACGTGCCTGTAGTTCCAGCTACTCGGGAGGCTGAGTCAGGAGAATCACTTGAACCTGGCAGGCGGAGCTTGCAGTGAGCCCAAATCGCACCACTGCACTCCAGCCTGGGCGACAGAGCGAGACTCCACCTACAAAAACAAAAAATAAAAAAATAAAAAAATAAAAAAAATTTCATAAATGTGCAAAGGTTAACTTTACAGAATTACTTGACATTGAATCCTCTTTAACCACAAATGTAGCTCCACCTTCTAGGTTATAAAACAAATGCCCCTTGGGTAGATTCTAGCACATGAGGTAAAATTTATTTACCTCTTAATCTTTTATTTTTTTAAATTAATTAATTTATTTTTTTTGAGATGCAGTCTGGCTCTGTTGCCCAGACTGGAGTGCAATGGCACGATCTTGTCTCACTGCAACCTCCACCTCTGATTTCAAGTGATTCTCTTGCCTCCGTCTGTCGAGTAGCTTGGACTACAGGCATGCGCCACCATGCCAAGGTAATTTTTGTATTTTTAGTAGAGACAGGGTTTTGCCATGTAGGCCAGGCTGGTCTCAAACTCCTGCCCTCAGGTGATCCACCTGCCTCAGTCTCCCAAAGTGCTGGGATTACAGGCATGAGCCACCATGCCCAGCCTTAATCTTTGCTTTGGTATCTGCTATAAGAATGACTTCTACCACAAAAAGTCACACACTTTTCTCCCACTTAAAAGAAAAAAAACTGTTATCAAAAATAGAGAACTATTTTTACTCAAACTTTGAAAATATAATCCTGGACATCCTAAGATTAAAGAATGTGATGATGAAAGCAGGTAGTAATAATATTTTCAATGACTCATAATTAGGTAACACTCAACTTGGAAAGAAGAGCAGAAAGTACTTTCACTAGAGAAATCGTAATGAGAGGTTGCCATCATTTAGGCAGCTTATGGGTACTTTAAAAACACAAAATTAGAATGTTACAAAAATCCTTTGAATACTCTAATTTTACAAACTCAAAGTCCTTAATTAAAAACAACAACACAATTGCAAGTTGACAAATAACACAAAATCCCTTGCAAAAAATAATCATTAAAAATTAGTAGTTACAGAATATATTTTTACACTGACTTACGAAAATGAAATTTTGTGTTAAAATCATAAAGTAAAAGGCATAAAATAGAAGCTATTAATTATGTTGTAATGTACTGGATTTGAGCTGCTATTTTAATGATATTTATTCTGCATAATATTCTTTTTGTTTGTTTTTTTTTTTTTTTGAGACGGAGTCTCGCTCTGTCGCCCAGGCTGGACTGCAGTGGCCGGATCTCAGCTCACTGCAAGCTCCGCCTCCCGGGTTTTTTACGCCATTCTCCTGCCTCAGCCTCCCGAGTAGCTGGGACTACAGGCGCCCGCCACCTCGCCCGGCTAGTTTTTTGTATTTTTTAGTAGAGACGGGGTTTCACCCCCATGTTAGCCAGGATCGTCTCGATTTCCCGACCTTGTGATCCGCCCATCTCGGCCTCCCAAAGTGCTGGGATTACAGGCATGAGCCACCATGCCCAGCCCCTTTCTTTCTTTTTTAACAGGGTCTTGTTTTGTCGCCCAGGTTGGAGTACAGTGGTGTGATCTTGGCTCACTGCGATCTCCGCCACCCAGGTTCAAGCAATTCTCCTTCCTCAGCCTCCTGAGTAGCTGGGATTAGAGATGTGTGCCACCATGCCTGGCTAATTTTTGTATTTTCAAGACAGACGGGGTCTCATCCTGTTGGCCAAGCTTGTCTCAAACTCCTGACCTCAAATGATCCACCTGCCTCCCAAAGTGCTGTGATTACACAGGTGTGAGCCACCACCCCCCGGCATTTCTTCTATTTAGAATTTCTAATAGCAAGCAGAATGCCATTTCTCTAAGTATTAAATGATTATCCAGAAGCAAAAGTACAGCACAGGAAGATAATATTTATTATATTTTAACTAGAAACAGAGCAGATAGCAAGTTCACGAGGTATGAATTTTTTTTTCTTAAATTAGGCTTAAACAACAATAATAAAAAACAAGTCTGCATATATATTTTGGTCACTATTATAATCTTCCAGGGCACAAAAGCCAGCAGCATAAAGAAACATGAATAATGACTGAGAATTTTTGATGTGCCAAAAACAAAGATCACTGCATTAAACTCCTTTATTTTGTTATTACTATTCTTAAACATTGAATAATTATTAATTATTGTTATTCGGCAAAATATCAAACATGCACATAGTATTCCTACAAGAATATTGCCTTAATATTGTCAATATTAACACAAAGCTTATTCCTCTCCAAAATTCAATGAGTTATGGTTCCACTCTCTATATGTATTAGTGTTAGTGGTAATATGCAAAACTGATTTTGTTTTCAGGGTTAAGTAGCAAATTGACTTCGCATTTGGTGGCCAGCTGTGTACCCTAATTTTCATCTATTTTCTTAATAAATTTAATTACATTTCATAAGCCCTGAGATAACGTGCTAATGATTGTATACTTTTAATCTATACTTTATTCCACTCAATTTGAACCCCATATAATAAGTCTTTTAAATTATTTACAGATGGTTGTAACTAAAGCAATGACAAAATTTACTACTTGTATAGATAAGACTGATAATAAGGCCTTTAACTAAGAGTTGCATATTTTATACGCACTTTTAACTTGCTAGGAGCAACTCTTAAAATTACATCTATAATTCTGTCAGAAAACAGTAAGTGCTTTTCATTTTGCTTACTTCTATATGTGTAACCAGATTCACTTTTTTCCTCCCTTGTAAAACCACTATTTTCTTTTCCTTCCCCAAATATTAATACTTGTCTTCCAACTGAACAATTGCTAAAGAAACTTAGCATTTGCACAGCACATTGACAACTATAGTGCTTAGCAGAGACATATGCCCGTAATAGGCATCTGATAAATGTTTGTTCCACATGGAATGAGTGAATTGTAAGGCAGCTGTTTGAGTCATATACTGTTCATCATATACTGCAACTAATTTTATTTAACTAGGAAATTCAGTTTACCAGATTTAATTTACCCTCAAGTGTAAATCCAAAATTTTGAAATATTAAAAAAACTGATTTACTAAACCTCATAAAAAGTAAACAAGTTAATCATAGCTGTTACTATACTATCCGTTGATAGAAAATTAAAAACAATTATTACTTTCCACTAAATATTAAGTACAACTAAGTGAGGGGAAGAAAGTTTTAAAAAACTAAAAGATGTTAGCTAATTCTTTTTTTTTTTTTTGAGATGGAGTCTCGCTCTGTCGCCCAGGCTGGACTGAAGTGGCCGGATCTCAGCTCACTGCAAGCCTCGCCTCCCAGGTTCACGCCATTCTCCTGCCTCAGCCTCCCAAGTAGCTGGGACTACAGGCGCCCGCCACCTCGCCCGGCTAATTTTTTTATTTTTTTAGTAGAGACGGGGTTTCACCGTGTTAGCCAGGATGGTCTCGATCTCCTGACCTCGTGATCCGCCCGTCTCGGCCTCCCAAAGTGCTGGGATTACAGACTTGAGCCACCGCGCCCGGCCGATGTTAGCTAAATCTTATCATTTTCTCCACATTTATCCTTGCAGCTTTTTTGTTCATGTATTTATTCCTGTTAACTTCTCTAGCTGAAAGAGAACTTTATTATCTGAATGTAGTTCCCCATCACCTTAGGTACAAAATATTAGTGAAAAGCTGGTGTAAATGTAAGATTGTATTTTCATGTCATGCCATATTTCTAAATTTATTTTTTGCTAGCATTACATTTTTCCTATTTAAATGATGCTGTATAGAATATGAGCTAATCTGCCAATTACTATGATATTGCTTGCTGACAATATCAGTTTTTGTTGATAGCTTTAAAGCATATTGCACGCTTGTCATCTAGCACACTAGTAAACAACTATTACTCTTTTTGGAAAGGATACACTGACAAATTCTTAAGTTAACGGCTTTAGCCCAACATTTTTAGTCAGTTAAAGAACAATAGCAATGGCAAAAACATTGACAATACAGTTCATGGTCCGGTTCTCCCATCTTACGGTACAGGTTCCTGAAACACACAAAAAAAAGATTTTGAAATACCAGCAAAACATAAAAATCATCAGAGTATATATATACACATATACATTTTTCTCATGTTTTATTATCTTATTTCCTTCAACCTGTTAAGTTTTCACATTTCATATGGGTCTGAAGGTATACTTGTTACTAGGTACAAAGCAATACTGTTGATAGTCTTTTCAGAATTTAATTAGAATTAAATAAGTATTTGATTAAAAAGTGCAGTTTGACTTTGCTAAAAGTTGGATTTTGTGTAAATCAGCTTAAGATCTCTTACCATCAGATGTGGTATCCCAAAAGCAGGAGCTGGCTGTGTGAAAGCCATATGCGCTCTTCTGGACCACTGCACAGGTCACTGCAAATAAAGTCACAGAATGAGGACACTTACAGACAAAGGGAAAGAGAACCAAGGTCAAAGTGTGTGAGTTCAGAGCTCTACAAGCCTTAAAAAAATAAAAATAAGAATAAAAAATAACAGAAAACAAAGCATTCAGCAAACAGATTGAAAAAAAAATAAAAGCCTCTCATCTTTATTTAGCATCATGATTTTGACCCCACTGGATTCAGTTGGTTTTCTCACCATTGCCATTACCACTGGTGATTGTATTGCTGGAAAAATATCAGCCAAATCCTGTGCTTTGTACCATGGGCAGAATTCAGACACAGAAATGCAGGAAATATTCCACTTTATAAACAGCTGCTGTGTGGAATCACAGATAAAGAGGCATGGGACTACTGAAAGAAACACAGTTGAGCTAAGAGGGGGGTCTCAGTGGAAAGAAAGAACTGATGGAAATGCAAAGGGTGATGCTACCAAAGACAAGTAGCTCAAACTGCCTTTGAGTAGTGAAAGATCTTCATCTTTTAAGTATTATTATAGATTATCTTTGAATGAGTAAATCAGAAGTCCTTTATACCCTGTTAGTATCCAACTTAAAGGTCTATTGTTTATATACCTTCTCAAAATTCAAAGAAAATCACAATGACAAAGGCAAGTGAACTAGTGAGGAAGGATACTGATACTTACCAATATATTTGTAAGCTTTTCCCAACTTAACCAAATGTGTTAAGGATTGTTCCACTATGCTTGCGGTCCACTGGTTGATGTTGTTATGATCATAATCTTCACCACCTAAAACCCCATCTACACACTAAAAGGGCACAGAGGGCAGTTAATTTAGTCAGTAAAATTGTTCAAAAAGAACAAGTTTTACACAAATTGCAGTGAAAAAATTATTGAAAACATAAAATATACTTACAGCTCAATAAGGCATCTTAGAAAATATACACTTGGTAAATATTGATTACGCACTGTCTCTAATTGCTTAAGAGTTTTGAAAGAGTTTCCACATGCATTATCTCACTCTATGAGATACTATGGGTCGTATAAAGATAAATATGTCACGGTTTCTGTGTAAATAACCTAATCTAGCAGAGAAGCTAATAAAAAATTCTAATATCTATAACACAAGGAAGACTAATGATAAATTATGTAATAAAATTGTGGTGGAGAAATTAAAAGGTGATATCAATTGGTTAACAAGTAGCTTTGAAATAGCTGGGATTTGAACTAGGGCTCACATGCTAGAAACAGGATTGGACTAATTTAAAAATGTAATTCTTATGCATAATAATTATATTCTCATTCATACTATGTGACTGTTTAGCTAGGAAACAACTAGCATACCTGCCACTGAAAGTAAATAAAGATGTTCTAGAAAGATAAAGTCAAATATCATAATTTCCCATAGAGCTTAATTTCATCCACTTCTGACACCTGATTAAAAGCACTGGCTCTAGTACCACAATCCTAGGTTTTAAGGCCTACTTTGACACCTATCTGCTGTGTGACCTTTAGCAAGTGACTTAACCCCTTCAAATCCCTATTTTCCTAATCCTTATAGAAAGGATAACAGCATCATCTCATCAGGTTGCTGTTAGGATGAAATGAGACAATGAATAGCAAGTGCTCAGGGACTAGCATAGAGTTAGCATATAAATAATGTTAACTATTATCATATTGCTGCTGTTATATTTTACATTTGAGTGATGAAAACTGGATAATAAAGCACTCATTTAATTCATTTTTAGAATCTAGCATACACATGCAGTTTCATTTACTATAATTAGACTCATTTAATTCATTTTTAGAATCTAGCTTAATAATACACACATACACACACATGCAGCTTTATTTACTATGATTAGACCACAGTAAATATTTATAAAGGCATTAATACAAAATCTTAAGTTGGATAGTATAAAATCTTCACCAATGATAAAATATAAAAAGAGAAATTAAATATTTTAGCAGGGTTGACAAAAGTAATGTGGCTCAAATTTTTCTCCTAGAAAGCTCAACAACATGAGAAAGTAGGAAGAGTAGTGGCTTAAGGATCAGGGGAATAGAATTTTAATTCTGGCTTTACCATTCCTAAGCTGGTGACCTTTGGACAAACCTATTCCTCTCTTGAGATCACCTTTCCTTAAGGATAAAGTAAGAGCACTCATTTTTCTTTCAGGTTATTTAGTAGGACCACTCCAAGTTTTGCTCTAAACAGCAGAAAACACCATGGGGTGTGGGTGCCACTGTAAATAGCCCTGCTAATTACTATTAATTAACATTTAGCCTAATTAATTACATTAACAAGGAGGCCCATGAGACAATGAGGTCCTTAAACAGCTCTGTATTCTCAGCGCTAAACTTAGCACTTAGCAGGTAGTCAACAAATGTTGTTGAAGCAATATTGATTTTGATATACTCGCTGGGTATCTTAAATACACTTTAGACTAAGTTGTAAGTTAATTCCATTTGTAGCTCATTTTTTCTTTGATGATTTTATTGGGAAGCAATTTCTATCACTAACAATAAAGAAAATGTATGTATATTACTGATAAATGGGTGTCTCTGAGTTCAGAAGGAAAAACATATCAGCATAGGGGCTCAGAATAAGAAATCAAAGGAAAGAGAATAAGATTAATAAGACAATAAGATCAGTAAGGAAATCAGAAATAACTGCTGAAATTATGTAATCATCTAGGAAGTGCTGAACTGTTTTAAAATGTTGCTCATTCTCAGGCATTTCCAATGCCTCAATGGAAATGTTTCAATGGCAAAAGAGGGTTGGTTCATGGGAAGAGGAAAGATAGACATTTAGCTACAAGTAACCTGTGGCAAAGCTGAGTTTCTTTGTAGTCTCATATTTCATATAAAAATTCAAGAGAAGCTTGCTTTTGACTACATAATGCATCAGAGTTTGGTTTTATTTAAAAATGTTTTCAGTTAAATTACTTATATTACTTAACTCCCTCTCACAAATATTCAAGAAAAACTGATGTTCCAAAATGCATCCAGTGCCTTCTAGCACCACCTAGCCACTGCCGAGTATGCATGTCCAGTTGAAAAAGCATGACTCTTTTAATTTGACATAATATTAAAGTAACAGGCATATGGTTTGAAAAATCCAGTGGAACAGAAAAGCTTAGAATGAAAAGAGTCTCCTTCCCACCCTTTCGTTTCCCATCCCCAGTCCCATTCCCCAGAGGAAACTCATCAGTGTACAACTGTTTTTATTTCTTCTGAGGGTTACTTACGTATCTCCAAATAATGTTTATGTCACTATTTCCTGATTTATGAATTACAGGCAACATCCATATAACTCCTACTATGATAGACGAGAATTTGGTTCCCTCAGACCACCCGCCCCCTTCTCTCAATATAGTGAAATCACAATTTTTTAACTTAAGTCTATTTACACTGTTAGAAACATGTTTCTTTTTCACTCTAGATGTTTTCTTCCACACAGAGGATTGTTCTTTAACATTCCTGGCCTCTTTTCCTGTCAGTTATTCCTCCCCATGGAGGTGGAACGAGCTACCTGGTTGGTGGGTGATAACCATTGTTCTAACATCTCATTTGGGAGAGCCAGTCTCCCAAATGTGTTGAACTTGGGCTTTAGTTTCTCCTTCCCTCTCCACCCAAACAAATGAAAGGCACCAGCCTGAACAAGTGTTTCTCTCTGCTGACTCAAACTTTCTCTTGGATGACTCTTCCCAGGGCTGAACTGAATGGGAGTTAGCAAAACAAGCTACAATCACCAGACTAGTTTTTATCAGTAATAAAGGTGGTATTTTGTTCTCTTTCTATTGGCTCTTTTTTCTTTTCATTTGGTTCAGAACTTAAGGAAGAAGGCACTATTTAAATGCAATCCCAAATAACGCAGCATTCTTTCTTCTATGTTCCATCAACCAAGGACAGTCTTTCCTGACTTTCCACTTTGAAAACTAACATCACTCCCTTCTCATTACCTCCACTCCCTCTTCCCCCTCCCAGTTTCCCTCATTTGTGCTTTTACATTGTAAAGGTATTAAAAACCTTTGCTTTCTACTTTTAATAATTAAATACTCCCAGGCTACACAGATAGAATGCATAATTCTGAAGTATTAAAATATGGCAGGATTTTCAGGTGCCTGTCTAGTCCTCTCAGACCTTGAGTTAATTCTCACTGTGTAAGGCCAGACCTGGGTGTTAAAAAATACCTTTCCCATACTGTAGTCTGTATGTGATACCTCTAAAATAATGAAAGTTCCCCTGCAGAATTAACTCCCAAAGACAATTTCTTTTCTATTTGCCTAAAAGGAGTTTCAAATATTTTTCTAAAAATTTTGATTTACTATCATATCAATGTTCAAAAGATGTTAAGTGATCATTTCTCCAATTATATTCGGCAAAAAAGTGTACATGCCCAAAGGCCGATATTTCTAGGGCTTTTGTTATCTATTTTACATAATATACATATATATTATACATATACTTTACATTATAAAAGTTGACAGGTGTGCACATATATATACACATACATATACTTTTATAGGATTAACATTTAAAATAATGTTTGCCTTCTGGAATAAAAGTTATTTTATCCAAAAGACAGGGCATCAATTTTAAACCAGTTTTCTAGACTAAGAAAATCCTTAGGCATCTCTTTCAGAATAAGCCCCAAGATGCTGATAGCACACAACAAAACATAGAAGGACCCCTATAAAGAATTAGTGGATAAATATTTAAAATCTTGTTCTTGGCCTGGTGTGGTGGTTCACGCCTGTAATCCCAGCACTTTGGGAAGCCAAGGCAGGTGGATCACCTGAGGTCAGGAATTTGAACCCAGCCTGACCACCATGATGAAACCCCGTCTCTGCTAAAAATACAAAAATCGGCCGGGTGTATTGGCGGGCGCCTGTAGTCCCAGCTACTGGGGAGGCTGAGACAGGAGAATTGCTTGAACCCGGGAGGTGGAGGTTGCAGTGAGCCGAGATCGTGCCACTGTTCTCCAGCATGGGCGATAGAGCAAGACTCCGTCTCAATAAACAGTAAAATAAATAACATAACATAAAATAAAATAAAGCAAAATCTTGTTCTTTTAACAGTAAGGTTTCTAAGTTTGTACTGAAACTCAAAATATAGCTTTTCAAAGTCTCCACCAATGCAGCAAGCTTCAAGAGAAGCAAAATGTATGACTCACCTCTTTGACAATATTGTGGGCTTCCTCAGCATTGAAGCCGACCTAAAGGGGAAACAAAAGGTAAAGCTGCTTTCAACACAGGCTTGCAAATATGACGCTACACAGAATATCATAGGCTGGCCTAGACAGGTGTTAGTGACAGGAGACCACAGTGATACAGGGCATTGGGTCTACAGAAGGGGCCAATCTTGCCCCTAAACACTTAAAAATACTGAATGCTTTCCCTACCTACCTCCCTGGAGATTGACTGGGGCAGAGCCTGCAAGTCTATATATTTTTTTTAAAATGCTTTATACTGGTGATTCTAATGAACATCCTAGATTAAGAATCATTGTATTGTAACACACAGGAAATAAGCAAGAGGTGGCTATGAAGATGTTTTATAAGAATATAGATATGGTTTCAGCTAAGTGAGAGAATGAAGTGGTTCATAAGAAGAGAATGCTTAATAGACTATTTTCAATTCTGTTTTTAACTTATGCTAGGCAAAAATTTATAGGCAAAAATTCCTTTCCCAAATTAAAGACTATGAAAATACTTGATAACTCAGGATTAATATCACTTTAGTACTATACAGTGGTCTGACAACTTAAGTCTTTTCTTTGGAGTCCCCATCAATAACAGGAAGATGACAACTGACATCACGGGGTTCTGGTGAGGGCTGGGAAAGCCTGAGTCAGTAAGCAAGGGCTCGTAATCCATAAAGCACCTCCTTCCAGCCCACCCAGGCAAGCATTACCGGGAGCGGGAGTGGCAGTGCCACCAGGACCCCGAGACCCCGAGCCATGGGGGCTGCAGCACCTGCACTGAGGAAGCCAAGGGACAGAGGAAGCAGCGGGAAGACCCGTTTTCGAGGCCCGCCCGGTAGGAGAGCGGCGCCCGTCACCCCATGCCCACTCCTCGCACCCGAGTCAGGCCTCATCCTCTCAACCCTGCCCCGACCCCACCGTCTGATCCGCGCGCTCCTGGCCACCCCTGCCACCCCGAATCTCAGGACTTCGGGGTGGGGAGAACGGGTCGGGCGGGGCGGATCCCTGGCCCAGCGGAGAGGACCTGGGCTCGGAGGACGCCGCACCCCAACTCTTGGGGCCGCCCTCGCTGGGAAACCACTCGGCAAGAGCCCCGCGCAGAGGAAGGCAGGAGTGGGGGGCGCTCCCAGGTAGCCAAGGGGCGGTACCTCGTCGCAGTGGCGATGGTACTCCTCCATGGTAGCGCCGGCTCTCCCTGGGGACGGAGCGACGCGCCGGTGAAGCACAGCGGCCGCGCACTGGCCTCCGGGGAGGCCCCACCCCCGTTTATGGCCTAGGGCCTTTCCCTACGCATTCCCCGCCTTTGTGTCGCAGTGGCGTCACCTGGCAGCGCTGGGCGGGCTCTGGGCAACACCAGGCGTCACTTCAGGCCACGCACTTCTTCCTTGCTTCCTCTGCCCTTTCTGGAAAAGTTAATTTCGGGGTAAATCAGTCACTTTGATTTGTCCACTTACTAGCTGTGTTACTTGGAAAAATTCACCTCCCACAGCTTCAGTTTTCTCATATGGAAACTTACCATCATACCTATTTCACTACTGGTTGTAAGGATCAGATGAGATGCTGTATACACAGCTCCTAAAGTAGATGCTTCTCAACAAGAGAACAATGGCTACATTTTAAAATAAATGTAGTAATTTTAAATTAGTAATTTTAAAATAAATTACTAATTTCCAGATGATCCTAGACACTTCCTCAAAACCTCACAATAAGTCAGAAGAGTTCATTCTTCCATCACTGCTTTTATCAAGATGAAACTGAGGTATAGAGAATTTAATTTGCCCAAGGTCATACATACAGCAGGGTGTAGAAAAGGGACTTGAGCTCAAGTAGTCTGATAGCAGAGCCCAAGCTCTTAACCACAGTATTACTTTCCTATTGCTACTGTAACAAATTACCATAAATGTAGTGCCTTAAGGCAGCACAGACCTGTTCTCTTACAGTTCTGTTACCAGTGGAGGGTGTCCAGGTTCTTGGAGCTTTGGACAAAGAATTGGACAAAACGCACAAGCAAAGCAAGGAAAGAATGAAGCAACAAAAGCAGTGATGTATTGAAAACGAAAGTACACTCCACAGGGTGGGAGTGGGCAGAGAAGCCGCTCAAGGGCCGGTATCCAGAATCTTCTCTGGTTCAAATACCCCCCCTAGAGGTTTCCCATTGGCCACTTGGTGTGCACCCCATGTAAATGAAGTAGTGGCTCACAATCAGAGGCTGAAGTGAAGTTACAAAGGCCACACTCTAATGCAAACATCTGATTGGTTGCAAGAAAGCAACCATCAGAGGCTAAAATGAAATTACAAAGTTGCACTTCTATTCAAAGACTTGGCCCATAATCAGTTTGATTGGTTGCAGACAGCAACCAATCAGAGGCTGAAGTTACAAAGTTACACTCCTATGCAAATGTCTGATTGGTTGCAAAAAGCAATTTGCAAATGTCTAATTGGTTGCAAAAGGCAACCAATCAGAGGTAGTTTAAATTTCCCATCTGCTCCGAAGAAAAGGTGGGGGTTTGCAAAGGGAATAGCCTCTGGTCCTTTTGTTACTTAGGCATGGTAGGTTAGGGTTTTCCTTTTATTTTTATTTTTATTTTTTTTGGGACGGAGTTTCTCTCTTGTTGCCCAGGTTGGAGTGCAATGACGTAATCTCGGCTCACCCACCGCAACCTCCGCCTCCCAGTTTCAAGCAATTCTCCTGCCTCAGCCTTCTGAGTAGCTGAGATTACAGGGATGCACCACCACGCCCAGCTAATTTTGTATTTTTAGTAGAGACGGGGTTTCTCCATGTTGGTCAGGTTGGTCTCAAACTCCCGACTTCATCAACCTCAGGTGATCTGCCTGCCTCAGCCTCCCAAAGTTCTGAGATTACAGACATGAGTCACTGCGCCCAGCCAGGGTTTTCCTTTCAATTTAGTTCTAGGAAGTCAGCGTGAAAAAGTTTTGAGTTCCCTGCCTCCTGACCCTATTCTCCTGCCTCAGTTCTGGAGGTCAGAAGTCTAAAATGGGCCCATAGAGCTGCATGCCTTCTGGAGGCTCCAGGACAGACTCTGTTTCTTTGCCTTTTCCAGCTTCTAGAGACTGCCTGCATTCCTTGGCTCATGACCCCTTATTCCAAATTCAAAGCCAGCAGTATCTTTTCTCCTGTCTTGCCTCTGCTTCAAAGGAGATGTGAGGCATCTCTACAAAGGAGAGATGTATAACTCTTGCCCTCCTGTTTCCCTCTCAAGACCCTTAACTTAATCACATATGCCATGTGTCTTTTGCACTCTGTATCATATTCACAGATGCTCAGAATTCAGATGTGGACAACTTTGAGGGGGAGCATTATGCAGCCAACCACAACAGTTTTCTATTTTGCTCCCCAGAATGAAAGTTGGGGCCGGGCGCGGTGGCTCAAGCCTGTAATCCCAGCACTTTGGGAGGCCGAGACGGGTGGATCACGAGGTCAGGAGATCAAGACCATCCTGGCTAACATGGTGAAACCCCGTCTCTACTAAAAAATACAAAAAACTAGCCGGGCGAGGTGGCGGGCGCCTGTAGTCCCAGCTACTCGGGAGGCTGAGGCAGGAGAATGGCGTGAACCCGGGAGGCGGAGCTTGCAGTGAGCTGAGGTCTGGCCACTGCACTCCAGCCCGGGCGACAGAGTGAGACTCCGTCTCAAAAAAAAAAAAAAAAAAAAAAAGAAAGTTGGAAGCCATTAGTCTTCTAGTCCAACTCCCTTATTTTACAAATAAAACTGAAGGTGAAAAGGTAAAGTAACTTCTATAGGACACATAGGTGTTACCTGGACTCTTGGGCTTCTGAATCTCAGGCTCTTATTTTATGAACTTAGAACCAAACAGGGCTGTTTACTTGACAATATGGTGTTTGTTATTGGTTCTCCTAAGTTGTGGATCATGCAGGGTTACTGCAGAAAAGTGACTGTAATCATAGAGGAAGTGCATCCTCTTTTCTCGGGAGGCTGAGGCAGGAGAATGGCATAAACCCGGGAGGTGGAGCTTTCAGTGAGCTGAGATCTGGCCACTGCACTCCAGCCTGGGTGACAAAGCGAGACTCCGTATCAAAAAAAAAAAAAAGAAAAGGAAAAGAATTTCTTTTTACCAAAGTTTTCATCCTATGAGCAACTCCAGCAGTCTATTCATGAGAAGGATTTGTAGTGTCTTTGTGAACATCATCAGTTTTATTTCCCTAAAGAACTATTTCTATGCCTGGGTGGGTTAAATCCTTAAGTTACCTAATCTTAATACTGCAAGGGCTGCACCAGAACATCTTAAGTTTGTGTTATGTGATCATTCATGATGCATATAAAGTGAGATGAAGAAGTGTTGTTCCGGTTATCATTCCTGTGTAATAAATTACCCCAGAATTTAGCAGTTTATTTACTGTATTATGCTCATGGATTCTTTTGATCAGAAATTTGAACAAGGCACAGCAGAAATAATTTGCCTCTGCTCTGTGATGTCTGGGGCCTCAGGTGGGGAGACTCAAAGACTGGAGGAAATTCAATAGTGGGGACCAGAATCATCTGAAGACTTGTTCATTCACATGTCTGATATCTGGGCTTGGATGAATCAAATATTAGCACTGCCAACTGGAGCAACAATACATGGCCCCAACGAGTGGATTGGCTTCTTACCATCATGGCAGTCTTAGGGTAGCCAGATATCTTACATAGCAACTCAAGGCTCCAAGCATGAGTGTTCCATGGAGCATGGCAGAAGATATGTCACCTTTTATCACCTAGTGTCACAAGTTACACAGCGGCCCTTCTACCATACTCGAATCATTGAAACATTCACTCAGATGCAAGGGGAGGGGACACAGAATCCACTTCTCAATGGGAGAAGTGTCAAATAATTTGGGGGTCATGCTTTAAAACTACAAGTGGGTTTATTAACTAACATCCTGTGGTTGTAAGTAACAGAAGACCCAAATAGGATGAGCTGAAATAATGACATTTATTTTCTTATATAACCAGACTGATATGGTTTGGATCTGTGTCCCCAGCAAATCTCATGTTGAATTGTAATCCCTAGTGTTGGAGGTGGAGCCTGGTGGGAGGTGATTGGCTCATGGGGCAGATTTCTCATGAATAGGGTAGCACCATCCCCTCAGTGCTGTTCTTGTGATAGTGAGTGAGTGAGTTATTATGAGATCTGGCTGCTTAAAAGTGTGTAGCACCTCCCCCCTCTCTCTCTTCTTCCTGCTCCAGCCATGTTATATGTGTCTGCTTCCCCTTCACCTTCCACCGTGATTGTAAGTTTCCTGAGGCCTCCCCAGAAGCAGGAGTCACTCTGCTTCCTGTGCAGCTTGCAGAACCACAAGCCAATTAAACCTCTTTTCTTTATATATTATCCAGTCTTAGGTATTTCTCATTGCTGTAAAGCAATGAGAGAACAGACTAATACATATACAGAGGCAGAGATATTCCAGGTTCATTTAGTTGCTCAACAAATTTTGGGGGCTTCTGTGCTTTTCATCTTTCCATGCCAATATCCTCAGCATATCAGCAACATTTAGCCTCATGTTCATACATGGCCGCATTAGTTCTGGTATCGCTAGGAACAAAGATATCACGTTCAGTGAATAAGATGAGCATTTTCTGGGGTTGATCGGATTTTCTAAGGAAAGCAAATCTTTATTTCAAGTCCTCAGGAATTTTCTCCACAGGTTCCATTGGCCAAGATTGGGCCACGTGACTCCCCACTAGGCAAAACATATGGGACAACAAATGTTGGTTTTTTCATTCTGTATGGTGAAAAGTGAGTTCTGCCAGCAAGAAAAAGAAATTGATGTAAAACAAATGTTGGTAGGTCAGTCCTTTCCAAACTTTTCCATGCTATGGCCCACATAGAGGATAATATTTATATGGCACATTGAGGTAAACTGGAGGGGCTTTGTGGGCATCTGTATGGGGCTTGGTGAAAAAATATTTTCTTTACATTATGTAATTATATAAAAAAATAAAATAGAAAGGGTGTTAAAATTGAATTTGTAAAAGCTTCCAAATAAAATCTCTTTCAATGCTTTAGTGAGACCCTCAATCTTGCTTTCACCCATATAGTATTTTATATCTGGCTCTATGCATTGAATAGCCATAAGCAATTCCTGTGAATGAATTCTTAATAATGATTTTTCCCTAAATCTGAATAAATTATATTGTTGGGAAAGATTCCCCATAGAAGTAGCTGATAAAAAACATTTGGACCCACTTTACACACCACTAAAATTATATTTAAAGGCTTCTGTAATGGTAGACTATGTAATTAGGACCATCTCTTCCACTGATAATTACAAAGGTTGGACAAAATGTAATAGACATTTGCTCAAGGGAATTGGATTTTTAACAAGATGGGAAAGAATTATGAATCTAAGACATAGAATAATGAAACCCAGAAAGATGAGCATGGCATTTGGGATGAGCATGGCATTTATCTCAAGGTGAGAAGATGCTAAGCCTTTTGCTTATGGGCCAAGGGGTAAAATAATCAGACTGCATGGCCTGCCAAGGAAGATGATTCTGGTAAACAGTCTTGCTTTGGGTTGAAACCCCATGGATTAAACCCTGGGAGTGAAACACTCAAACTTGATCTTGCAGACTGAATCTCAGTTTTAAATTACCCAAACCCCTGAAATTGAATTAAGGTGATCTGGAATTGCTAATGCCTCTAGCCAACTTCTAGAAGCAAATGTAAATACTCTCTGAAGGAAGAAAACATTATCTTAGGTCTCAAATCAGACATATGATTTTTTTGCATACATCAAGTGGACAATAAAACATAACTAGACACGTAACGAGACAAGATAACATTATCTTAAATCAACAGACAATGGAAACAGCCTAACCAGGGATGAAGATGATGGAGTTATCAGAAATAGACTTTAAAATAACTATGCTTACTATATTAAAAGACATAAAAGACAAGGTTGAGAATTTCATCCAAGAACTTGAAATTATAAAAAGTATACAAATGGAATTTCTAGAAGTGGAAAGTACAATAACCAATTTTTAAAAAAGAACAAAGAATCGGTTCTATAGTGGTTCCGACAAAGCTGAAGATTTGGTGAAGCTTAAAAAATTGGACAGAATAGACCAGGTGCAGTGGCTCATGCCTGTAATCCCAGCACTTTGGGAGGCCGAGGTGGGCAGATCACAAAGTTAAGAGATCGAGACCATCCTGGCTAACACGGTGAAACCCCGTCTCTACTAAAAATACAAAAAAAAAATCAGCCAGGCATGGTGGCAGGTGCCTGTAGTCCCAGCTACTCAGGAGGCTGAGGCAGGAGAATGGCATGAACCCAGGAGGTGAAGCTTGCAGTGAGCTGAGATCAGGCCACTGCACTCCAACCTGGGTGACACAGCGAGACTCTGTCTCAGAAAAAAAAAAAAAAAAAAATTGGACTGAATAAAATAGCCAAAGTGAAGCACAGAGACATAAATTAATCTAAAATACAGAAGAAAGCATACAGAGAAAGTTTAACATACATAATGAGATTTCCAGAAGGAGATGAGACAGAATGGACAGAAACAATATTTGATGAAATTTTAGCTGAAGGTCTTCCAAAACTGATGGAAGAACATATTAGTCAGAGTCTCTGTAGGAAGCAGATTAAACTCCCAAAATAATAATTCAGGGAGGATTTATTTACAACGCTGTGTGCTGGGATGGTGGATATGGTAGATCTATAAGGAATAGTTTCAGGAACCCAGTATAGCCTATCACTTTTCTCCATCAATATCCATCCACTTGCTCAGCTATAGAGGCAAGGACTATAGCAACTATTCTGTGTTACCTCATCCCCTCTCCCTTTTACTTCCACTGATCATTGCTAGTGTTTTTGATTGCAGGTGGTTGTGTGACCAACTTAAATGCTATAATAGATGACGGACCTCCTCTATATGTCAAGCAGCACATTTTATGCTCTATATCTACTATATTTCCGGGGACTCTGTGATTACAGTTCCAATTAATGTCAACTATGTCATGGATCAATGTGATGTGGTATAGCTCTAAGATATGAGGGACTGCCTTAAGTCTGACATGGAGGTCTTCTAGTTTAAATATATATATATATATATTTTAGATCTAGTCCTGAATCCAGACTTTCTAGTGTTAAATTCATGTTCTTCATTTCATATTTATAACTCTTATATTTTCCCTATCTGTGCTTTCTAAAGCTATAATAAAACACCAGGTGACTCCACAATCTTTATAAGAAACTTTGTTGCTATAGAGATTAAGTGCTATGGCCACTTGACCTCCTGTGCCTTGCCCTCTACCAGCATTACATCCTCTGGTGATCAAGTGAGTAATCATAATGCCTCATCATGGTCATGAATTACATATGCCCTATTTCTTCCCAGTAAGAAGATTATCCATGTGAACAACCAATTCTCAGAATTTTGTTTTGAGTATGTGTGTATATAAAGAGATTTATTTTAAGATATTTAAGAGTCCCTTATATTTTCCTTTTTTTGAACTGTTTCTTCCTATCCCTTTCCCATTTTCGAACTGTGCTCTTAATCTTTTATCTTCTTGATTTTTGAGAACTTTTTATAAATAACAAATTATCCTTGTGTTTGTGATAGGTTGCACATTCTTTCTCCCAGTTTTTCTTCTTTTTATTTTGCTTAAGATAATTTTTGCCATACACACTTTTAAAATATTAATATCATTAATTTTATCAAAAAATACTTCTTCTAAGTAATTGGCTGACACAATTGTAGAAGCTTGACAAGTCCAAAATCTCATGAGGTAGACCAAACAGGCTGGAGGCTCAGGAAAAGGTTACGGTTAGACTCCAGAAGCAGCCTGATACAGAACCAGGAAGCACCAATGTTACAGATAAAGCCTGAAGACTATCTGCTGGAGAATTCCCTTTTGCTCTGGGGAGGTCAGCTTTCCGTTCTAGTCAGGCCTTCAACTGATTAAATAAGGCACACCCACATTATGGAAGGCAATCTGCTTTACTGAAAGTCTGGTGATTTAAATGTAAAATCAACCAAAACATCCTCACAGAAACATCCACAATAATGTTTGACCAAATATCTGGGCATTGTGGCTCAGCCAAGTTGACACATAAAATTAGCCATCACAGGCTACTTCTGGTACCAGTTACTGTATCAATCAAGTTGTCAAGAAGAAGCAGATGGCACACTAAAGTTGGCATAAATTGAAGAGTGCTCATTTACAAAGATGTGGGCAGGTGACCTAATGGCAAGTGCATGGGGCTAACAATAGTGAAGCTGTCGCTACTCCTAAGCTGTGAAGTTTGAGGGGAAAGAGGATTAAACAGTCATGTTGACAAGTCCACTTTAAGAGGAAAAATGATCTTTTGTCAAGGGGTATAACAAGCCCGAGGTGGCCTCCACAAAGGGAACCCAGGGAATAATTATCCTGACCCTTTCTCCTTCCCTCTGATCGCTTATTGCTGTTTCTCATTAGCTGAACCCAACTGTAAACTAGAGGGCATGGGAACGACTGTAATCCATATAGGTCCGTTTCCCAAAGCATGAAGGAGTGTGGACTGTGTATGTGGAGAGACAGAGAATATTTAGCACAGATCTTAAGCCACAGGTCCAAGAATCCCTATGATCCCCAAGCAAAATGAATACAAAAACTGTATTTTGGCACCTCACAATAAAATGGCTGAAAACCAAAGGAAAGAGAAAAATTGTAAAGTATCACTGCCTCACCCCAAAAAGACAAATTACCTTCAAAAGTGAAACAAGAATATTCAAATCTGACTTCTCATAGAAACAGTGGAAACTCAAAGGCAATGTATTTTTAAATTGACACCCCATAATTTTACATATTTATGGGGTACACAATGACATTTTGATAAATGCATAAAGTGTGTCATGATCAAATCAGGATATTTAGGATGTCCATCACCTTGCACATTTATCATCACATTGTGTTGGTGTTTTGGGCTGTACTTGCATTGCTATAAAAAATACCTGACCAGGCGCAGTGGCTCATGCATATAATCCCAGCACTTTGGGAGGCCAAGGTGGGCTGATCACCTGAGGTTGGGAGTTTGAGACCAGCCTGACCAACATGGAGAAACTCCATCTCTACTAAAAAATACAAAATTAGCTGGGCATGGTGGTGCATGCCTGTAATCCCAGCTACTTGGGAGGCTGAGGCAGGAGAATCACTTGAACCTGGGAGGCGGAGGTTGCAGTGAGCCAAGATTGTGCCATTGCACTCCAGCCTGAGCAACAACAGCAAAACTCTGTCTTGAAAAAAAAAAAAAAAGAAAGAAAGAAAGAAAGAAAAAAGAAAAGAAATACCTGAGGCTAAGGCTGGGTAATTTATAAACAAAAGAGGTTTTAATTGGCTTGTAGTTTCAGAGGCTGTACAAGCATGACGCCGGCATCTGCTTGGTTTCTGGGGAAGCCTCAGGAAACTTTTACTCATGGTGGAAGGTGAAGCAGGAGCAGGCACATCACATGGCCAGAGTCGAGAGAAATGGGGGAGAGGTGGCACACACTTTTAAACAAACAGATCTCATGTGAATTCACACACTATCCTGAGGACAGCACCAAGCCATGAGAGATCTGCCTCCATGATGCAAACATTTTCCACCAGGCCCCATATACAACATTGGGGATTACATTTCAACATGAGATTTAGAGTGGACAACATCCAAACTGTATCATTTTACCCTTGGCCCCTCAAATCTCATGTTTTTCTCACATTGCAAAATACAGTTATCCCCTGCCAGTAGTCCCCCAAAGTATCAACTCCTTTCAGCCTCACTCAAAAAAGTCCCAAGTTCAAAGTCTCATCTGAGATAAGGCAAGTATCTTCCATCTATGAGCCTGTAAAATCAAAAACTAGTTGTTTACTTCCAAGATACAATGGAAGTACAGGCATAGGGTAAACATTCCTGTTCCAAAAGGGAGAAATCAACCAAAAGAAAGATGAGCCCCATTCAAGTCTGAAACAAAGCAGGACACTCATTAAATCTTAAAACTCCAGAATAATCTCCTTTGACTCCATGTCCCACAATCCAGAGCACGCTGATGCAAGGGGTGGGTTCCCAAGACCTTGGGCAGCTCTGCCCCCGTGGATTTTCCACGCTGAAATTGCAAGCTGTTAGTGGGTCTTCCATTCTGGGGTCTGGAGGATGGTGGTCCCCTTTCCACAGCTTCACAAGCCAGTTCCCCAGTGTGGACTCTGTGTGGGGTCTCCAATCCCACATTTCCCCTCCTCACTTTCCTAGTACAGGTTCTCTGTAGGGTCTCTGCCCATGCAGCAGGCTTCTGCCTGGATTCCTAGACTTTTCCATACATCCTCTGAAAGCTGGGTGCAGGCTGCCAAACCTCCTTAACTATTGCACTCTGCATGCCTGCAGGCTTAGCACCATATGGCAGCTGCCTAGGTTATGGCTTGCACCCTCTGGAGCTTGTGGTCCAAGTTGTACTTAAAACTCTTTGAGCCAAAGCAGGAGTTTGGGCAGTTGGGATACCGGGAGCAGTGTCCTGAAGCTGTGCAGGGTAATGAGGCCACAGGCCTCATTTTTTCCTCCTGGGTCTCTGAACCTGTGATGGGAGAGGTTGCCTCAAAGATCTCTGAAATGCCTTTTTTTCCCCCCATTGTCTTGACTATTAGCACCTGGTTTTTTTGTCATGCAAATATCTCTAGAAAGTGATTGCTCCATTGCTGGCTTGGATTCTTCTCCTGAATCTTTAGGGCTTTCTAAATAGAAGATCATGTCATCTTCAAAGAGGAACAATTTGACTTCTTCTTTTCCAATTTGGATGCCTTTTGTTGCTTTATCTTGCCTAATTGCTCTGGCTAGGACTTTCAGTAATAGAGTGGTGAAAGTGGGCATCCTAGACAATGTATTTTGACACCTTCAAAACACTGAAAGAAAATACTCTGAATTGGAGGGGGGAGGGATTGCATTGAGAGTTATACCTGATATAAATGATGAATTGATGGGTGCTGACGAGTTGATGGGTACAGCACACCAACATGGCACAAGTATACATATGTAACAAACCTGCACG